>NC_048299.1:17130955-17430955 GCF_013100865.1 Trachemys scripta elegans
TCCCGGGCCAATGGGGGTGGTGGGAAGCCACACGGGTAAGGGATGTGTTGGCCGCGGCTTCCCGCCGCCCCCATTGGCCCGGGACAGCGAACCGTGGCCAGTGGGGGCCACGATCGGCCGAACCTGCTGCGTCGGCAGGTAAATAAACTGGCCTGGCCCGCTAGGGTGCTTACCCTGGTGAGTCGCATGCCAAACATTGCCGACCCCTGTGATAGATCCTTGCTAGGTAATGTCTCTTTATGTTGTTCAAGCCAAGATGTGCTGAAAATGAAAGATTCCCACCACTTCCCCAACTTCCTTCTAAAATGTTTTTCCTCTTGTGAACTGCCGATAAATTGGACTTCTGAGTTCAATGACCAGTGGTGCAAGAGTAAGATAATTGATTGCCCTTGGAGGACCCTAGTGAGTTTCATATTTGAGCAGGATTTGGTGATTTACCACGCCTTTGATTTTCCCCTTTTAAACTGGCCCAAAGTCATTCTTAATAAGTAATTTTTCAATTTATAAGGTGATAATTGTGTTTTCAGCTTTGAGTCTCAAGCCTTTCAGTTTGTGCTCCGTGTTTTTCTCGTGGGCAGGTATTACACATACCCTGGAGCCTTGGCGTCTAAGACACTTTCTGATCCTCAGCTACCCTGTTTCTGTTTTGTTTCTGAATCTTTCTAATTAGTGATTCATTTTTCTCTGAAATTTGATTATTTTTCCATCTGTAAAAGCAAATCCCTTGCATGGCAGCAGAGATATCGGAAAATAGATCAGTCTTCTGTCCTTCTCTTCTAACCATTTCCTTTCCGGGAGGTGGTCTGATCTCTTAATTTGGTTTTCTTTCTCTTTATGTTCCTCTTTGGGATATAATTGTATGATGCAAAATCTAAAATCTTCTAGTGGCATTTTTAAAGAAGGTTAGGAAACCTTTAAAATCAGTGATGATAGGAAAGGAAACAACCATTGTATAGCCAGATTCTGGCTGTCTGTGTGTGGCTGTACTGGAAGATAGGAAGAGTGGAAACATACCCATGTTAGGGGCAGCTATGACCTGACTGTGAAGCACAGGAGCAGGGGAAGATGAGCTGTCTGTGTCAGAGTCTGGGAGGAAAAGAGAGCCATGCCCTCCTTTTGACCCTTGGAGCACTATCAGATGCTTCTGGGGCTGTGATGAGTTTTGGGGCAGGAGCAAGAGCTATGGGCTCCCCAGTCCAACACCTCATTTAAACAAGCACTTAACTTTAAATTTAGTTAAAATGAATAGGTGAAGTCAAATCCATGGAACTACTCATGTGCTTAAGCAGCACATGCTTAAGTGCTTTGCTGGCCCAGAGCTTCTATGGAGACATTATAGACACACTACCCTATTCCTCAGTGCTAGGGGCTGAAAGGTGCTTCCCATGCCTTGTGTTCCCCTGGCTCTCCCCACTTACTCCTTATTATGGGAGTTTAGCAAAGTGACTATTCCATTCTTGTATCCTCTTGTGTTTTGCATCCCCAGTATCAGGACCCAGTTCTACTCCTGGGTGGATGCATGTTTGAAATGAAGTCAATGGTTTCAGGGCAGCAGATAGTCAGATCTGTACATCTCTGAATTTTAGATAAAATAATTGCCTTTCAGGCTCATAGGTACTGAATCTGTCTTGTCATTTGGTACCATTGCAAAGAAGGCATGCGACTGTTGCTGTGGGTAATGTGGATGAGAAGTGCAAAAGACCTATGTAGCTGGCCACGGGATGATCAGCCCAATAGAGGGAGATCCTTTGATGGCATAGGTTTGGCACAGTGACTTCTATGCCACCTGCAGCTGGCATAGGGAACATGGCTGAGGATTTTCTGTCGCCTGATCCTCCTCGGGCTCACTGGCAGCAGATATAATATAGAGCAGCTCTTAGCCTGCTCTACTTACACTTGGGAAATGGCCTGGCACATATCCAGACCAGGAGCTAGGGAATAAAATGAGGTTGCTTCAAACCAAGCCCTTTACACACACCCCTATCCTTGGTTGTACTGCAAGCTGCTTGGGTTTAGGCAAGGATCAGGGCCAAGAGCTCCAAAGCTGTGCAACTCCTCAGAGTGCCCCAGGGAAGCAGATAAGTAGCATTATCTTCCCTCTTCCCCTCTTCTCCTTGTATTGGTGCAGAACCTGAGAGACAGAGAGATTTAATGATTTACCAGAAGCCACCAAGCGAGTCTTTGGCACAGTTGGGATTAAAACTAATGAGTTCCTGGCTCTCCCTTTGTCACTCACCTCACTATCCCTCTAATCAAAGTTTAGCCAACTTGTGTGAATGGAGAAGTGAACTGACCACTGGAGGGGAGACGGTTCCCTCATGTCCATGCTGTTAGGAAAGTCTGATACTTATCATCAGAAATTCTTCAGTTGTTCTTTTATTGGAACGTGTAATTTGAACACATAGGAAATAACTTTTAAGAGTTGGCCAGCCACAAAGCCTGAGTCTTTGATTCCAGGTCACTCTGTCCGGTGTTTTGCCCTGTGGGAGACATTTTGGCAGGTAAATAAGAAAATTGCTCCATCAGAAGTCAACAGGAGATATTATATAACTCTAGCCATTCTCCCAGGACTTTGGACTAATTTAGTTCTGATTCTCATACCAAAGAAAGATGCAGCTATTTCATATTGCACCAAGGTATTATATTCTGTCTCTTTTGCATCCCTTTCTATTTTAGGAATATGCCTACCCATGTGTAATCTAAGCAAGTATGGGACAGTGGGAGTAACCAGGGCCATTGGGCCCATGATCTATTAAAGATAAGAAGTGAAGTAGTACAATTAGGACCTGTTCCTGCAAACTTTACTCTTGTAACTAGTCCTTTGATATCAGGGATTCAATGGGATGGCTCACATGAGCAACAGTTGCTGACATGAGTGAGCTTTGTAGGCAAGTCCCCTTCGGAGAGAGCACACCACAGGTAAAGCCAATGTAACATGGTAGACTCATAAGACAGAGAGAGATTGGCCTCTCTCTTTAATGAAAGAAGATCCTGTGTGCATCTGTAAGCGTTGGTCTCAGACCTGAGTGGGGGCGTGATGACAATCAGATAATAAAGCGGTCCTCACAGGAGGCGCAAGCTTGGACATTTGGCCCTCTGTGAGGCTCTTCCCTTTCTGCGGCTCCTGTACGAGCTCCCTTCCACTCCCATTTTCCCGACCCAATCCAGTTTACCCTCTCAATCTCTGTCTCTCTCTGCACTTAACAACCTCTGTGCCTCAGACACTGCTAATTGCTGTAGCGTAGCTCCGTCTAACATGGCTGCCTGTATTCTATAGTAACCACAGGAAAAAGCACTAGCCAATGCCTTTCCCAGCAGTTGCCCTAGCTGTTTGTCTGCCCGCTCCATTAGTCCTCTCCTCTCCTCCTCCTTTGTGTGAGCCTGACAGTGCTCATACTGGTACTTCAACTGTCTTCAGATACATGGGATAGTCCTGTCCTGTTTGAAAACCTGCCAGTGTTAATAAGCAAGAGGGTTATGTTCTAGTCCTGAACTTAATCTGTCTGCCCCATTTTTTCCCCTTCCTAGAGGATTTGGAAGAGTATTTAGTTTCCGAGGCATTTTAAAGATGAACAGTGCTCAGTATTTATGGACCCTGGTAGTTTTAAATACAGGTATGAAGGGAATTATTTTGAAGACAGTTTGGTCTGACTTCACATGAAAAATTTTACAGGACATTTCCAAAATGCTTTCTAGCTTAGCTGTGCCAGGATTTTACTGTATGGCTCCATGCAGCGTTTCTCCTTTGTATTCAGGATTCACTATTCACATTCTTTCCCTTTGGGGAATCATAACAGCTTTATAACTTCAGTAACACTAAAGTAAAACCTAGGGACCTATGCTACCTTCAGATTCACACTGCAGCTCTCCAAGTTTAAACTTTGTGACCTCTGAGGAGACCTCAGCAAACTTAATGGAATTAAGGACTGGGAGGGAAATACAACACTAATTAGCATTGCACCATCTCAGACTGGTGGAGGGGACACGTTCAGCATAAATAAATGCGAACCTGCAGCAAAATCATTTGCATCCCTGAACCTTCTCAGGTGTGTAGTCATGAGGTAGTTGTCTAAGCTACAAGTGATTTTGCATATCTATCAAGTAAATCAGAGATGCAGACTCCTAACACACATTAATAGGATGTGATTTTGTGATACTCCCTGAAGGAGTTTGTGTCTGTAAAGGAATGAATGAATAGAGACAGAAGGTGCAGATTGCCATCTATAACCAATTAGATATCGGTCCGGTGTCAGACCTCCAGCTTTTGGGAGACAGCTCCCTGATGGCTGCTTCCCCCTTGTACTCACTGGCTTTCATGCACTAGCACAAGGCTGCAATGTTTGGGTTGCAGTTGCTACAAAGGAGTGGCTGTGTTGGTAACCCAGTAATCAGTGTGTATTAGGTTTCCCTCTCTGCTCAATCCACAGAAGAGGTGGGTCTGTTAAAGCCACGTGCATGAGGCTAGCTCAAGCTGTAGCAAATCCTCATATCAGCTCTGGAGGTCTCCAGTTCAATCCCTGTTGGGTTAAGCAAGATGTTAGCCCTCACACTTTCACTTTTACAAATTTTACAAAGCTCTTCTATGATTATTGTTTTATTATCTATTTTGTAATGTATATAATGAAACCTACCCTTTTGCCCTAACCTAACTGGCTTTGTCCCATTAATCGCTGTCTACAACGTGAACAAAACAAGGAGCAGGATAAAGAAGAAAGGGAAGGGAAGCAGCTAGATACTGCAGCCAGTTTTTAAACGGATTTCTGCCATTGCTTCTCCTCAATTCTATAGCATCGTCTTGGGTTCTGTGGCCCTGGCTCTGGCATCACAATCAAGCAGATTTAAGTTAGCGCGTGAGGATAGCAATAGGTCTGTGTTATGGTCACATCAAGGCTTCTATCACCCTTAAGGGTAGCTGTTGGTCTGTGGGAATACTCAGGAAATGTTGTACAAGATAATAGGTAACTCCTGGAGAGAATACAGTGATGTTGTGTATGTATACAGGGCTACTATTCAAGAGGTCCCTTTCCATCAACCTAGGACAAAGTTCAAGTGCTTTCCAAGCAATGGTGGAGGCCAAATAAACTAGACATTGAAATCAGAGTGGTATTCCAGATGCCATGGAGTGGTCTATGTGGGTAAATGTTGACTTTTTAATGTGCCCTCACCACGCAGAAAAGCCAGTGAGAGTTGAAGATGCTATTCAGCATCTCTCAGGGTCAAACAGACCTTAAGTCATTGCTGAGCCCACAATCAGTCAGCTTTCCTCTGATGGCTACGAAAGGATGCTGCAGCATTCACTGACATTAGTGAGTTTTATTCCCTGCTTGATTTATGGAGGAATAAAACAGGGAGTCTATACTATATCCCTGCTGTGTCTTGTTATAACCATGTAGCCTGTCTCCAACTGACCAACGTGTCCTCATTAATGATTGTTCTATATTTAGCCATTGCTGGAAGCATGTACCCCTACCTTAATCAAAGACCTGGTAGCCATGGCAACGACACAGAGCATCTGGATGGAGACAGTTTGCCAAACATTTTAACAAGGTGTGAGATGAATATCACACATCACCATTAGGTGAATTAATTTATCGTTCCTTTCCAGTACAGATTACAAAGTATTCATAACAGCTCCCTTGCCATGAAATGCTAGACTTTGCATTGATAAGAGCCCCATTAACATAGATTACATGACTAATCTTGTTTTCTTTTACATTTCATTTTGCAGGTGTATCAGCATTCGTATACGGCATATTATGTCCTCTGCAAAATACCTTTTGGGTAAGCAATAATTCAGTCTTCATTTTAAAACACAGCAATTTAAAATTCTATGACGTAATAGAAGATACAACTAATGGTTTGCCTATAACAATCCAGTGTAGCAGTCTAGCATCCAATGTAGAACAGAACACATAACCTGAAAGAAACAAGAGTAGTCCACTTCCTCCAGAGGGCCTAGTTTTCATGTTGTTGGCTGGAATGTAGTATAAATAGCTGAAAACTGGGAAGTGAACATCAATTTATGTGCTCTGAATATCACACAGGCTACTAGTCACATGTGCAAATTTTTACCAGTAAAAATGGGGAGATACGATAGACCTGTACTTTGCTGTTACTAGAATATTGTAAGTGCAATTCTCAAACTAAAGATCTAGTTTGCTATTTATTGTATTCTTTCTCTGGTTTATTATTCCTATATAGAGTCTCCAAACAGGTGGTAAGTGTTTCGCATACCTATAAGTCAGCTCCTGCAAGGACTTGCAAGTGTGCCTAATGTCATGCTCCTGAATAGTTTCGTTGAAGTCAGTGACACTACACATGGCCTTTACCTAGCAAAGCACTTAAGCACCTGCTTAAGTCCCACTGACTTCAATGGGATTTTTTACTTCATTTGAACTTAAGCATCTGCATGAAATTAAGTATGTGTTTAAGTGCTTTGTTGAATCAGGATCCTGCAAACAGTTAAGCATGTGCATAAATTTTGGCAGGATAAGGGTCAAAGTAGACAAAATGGGAGGAGGAGAAGAGATGTTACATTCCTTTTTGTAAAGTGCTGGATTGCAATATTCTATAGTACCTTTCTCCACATGACGCCCCACTGAAGTCAGTGAGTATTTGATGAATAAGTTACCACCAACCACAAGGAAGGGGGTATCACAATGTGGCCCAAAAATTGGTTTTACATTTTTCAGTATGTTTATCCTACCATATTTTTATATGTAACAGGAAAGTAGAAATACAAAGTATTTATAATTATCTCTTGGAAAGCAATTATTAATATTGTACTTTATATAAAAATTCAAGTGTGAAAGAATTTAGTCATGTCGGCACACATTTTTAAAGGTATTTAGGTGTTGCTATGCTCAGCATGGCAATGCCTAAGCGATTTAGGAGCTTAAATATCATTTTCAAGAGGCATCTAGGTACTCAGCAGTCTAAATCCCATTGACTGCCAGTGCAGTTTAGACTCCTAGATGCCTTTTGAAAATGAGATTTAGGCTCCTAAATCAGTTAAATGTTGTGATGCTGAGTGCAGCAACACCTAAATAACTTTAAAAAGCTGGGCCATAGTTTTCCTGTTAAAGGCCTCTCTGATTTTAGATTTGAAAATAAATTCCTTACTTAAGAACTAAACATGATGTCTGTCTGTCAGACTGAGGTCTGACAGACAGACATCATGTTTAGTTTCTTTAAAACATTGGTAATGTGCAGATGTTGTGTCCAGGAGCTATCTCGGTATATTCCCCCACTTAATTAAAAAAGAGTTCACATTGAGAATTTCTTTCATTGGTATCCAATTAACAGCCAAGAAACATCATTATGCTTTCTTTATAGAAATTCTGTATTCGGCACACATATATATATATAAAATATTAAAATCCCCAAAATGTTAGAAACTCTCTAAATTAACAATTTAGGAATCCAGGCAGTTCCCTACTACCACAGAATCATTCATCATCAACCCCACCAAATTTACATCGCATATTGAATCTTTATTTTGTTCTGTAATGGAACCATGCTGTGGTATGAATACTTTTGATTTCATTTATTTGTTCAGTGCGAAGTGAAGATTCTGAAAGGAATATAGTGCCAGGAAGCACTGAGTTATGTCAGAGTCAGGGCTGGCTCTAGGCACCAACGCTCCAAGCATGTGCTTGGGGAGGCACTTTCCCAGGGGGGGGCACCTCGCTCCCTTTTTTTTTTTTTTTTTTTTGCGTGGGGCGCAAAAAGCCGGGAACCGGCCCTGAGCGGAGGTGAGCTGCAGCGGTGGGGGGTGCGGGGAGGGCCGCAGGAAGTAACCCGGGGGGGGGCGCAGAGGAACTGCCCTCCACAGCCGCAGCTCACCTTCGCTCCGCCTGCTCCCCTGAGTGTGCCGCCACCACTCCACTTCTCCCCTCTCCCTCTTAGGCTTGCCGCGCAAATCAGCTGTTTTGCGGCAAGCCTGGGATTGAGGGGGGAGAAGTGGAGTGGCGGTGGCATGCTCAGGGGAGCAGGCGGAGCGGACGTGAGCTGCAGCGGTGGGGGGTGCAGGGAGGGCTGCAGGAAGTAACCCTGGGGGACGCAGAGGAACCACTCCCCCCACAGCTCACCTCCTCCCCCGAGAGCGCCGCCGCTCCGCTTCTCCTCCCTCCCTCCCAGGCAAGCCTGGGAGGGAGGGGTAGGAGGGGAAATGCAGCGCGCCCAGGGGAGAAGGCGGGGCTGGGGATTTGGGGAAGGAGTTGGAATGGGGCGGGGAAGGGGCAGAATTGGGGCAGGGCCGTGGGGGCGCGGGGAAATTTTTTTGCTTGGGGCGGCAAAAAACTTGGAGCCGGCCCTGGTCAGAGTCCTGTCTGTTTTCTCATACTATGATGTGTTGGTGGAGCAGGAAGATATTTTAATGGAGAGAATTGGTAGGATTGCTCTGTTTGGCGTTATAAAATGTGTTGATTACATAGTGTGGCCAGGTTGTGTAAGTGTATGTAGATCTTGCAAGCTTATATTTTTATCTGTATTGTAGAGCAACTAGCAAGTTGTTGGGTTTTTTCCCCCAGTGGGTAATGTTGCATGATGCAATAGTGGAATAAGTACATTGTAAATGCATCCCTTGAATAGGACTACTGAATGGAAATTTATAATCTAGTAATATATTTGGAATTTTTCATATGATTTAGGAAATTATAATGGGTATAGTTTAAAGGTGATCCCAACTGAGTGGAGTGATAGTGGGCAAGGAAAGATGATGCACAACCCAAAAGCAGTGCTTTCATTTAGAGAACAAAATTCTCAGATCACGCTGGGTGGGGTTGAGGAGGGGAGGCTGTTGGCCTAGCAGACAGACACACACACACACACACACACACACACACACCCTGCCTTAGAGCAAAGTATTTATTTTATTGTATTCCCTTAGATTTGACATTAACGAACAAAGCTCTTGTAAATGCTTTGAGCGCCTTGACAGCAATTAACTTACGATAACCACCCAGCAGCTTTAGTACCAATATGCAAACAAATTAATGTCACTAGCCACCAGCCTTAAATAATCAAATGGAGGTAACCATTTACCTCAGCTTGCAGACAGTAAAAATGACAAATCTCCCGGAAAGCTGTCCAAGAACACCCTCATGTCCTTCCCCCAAAGTCCTGGTAGGCACAGGGCACCCTACTTCTGCTGCAAAAAGAGGCAGCCTGTGTACCCTGTTAGTATGGGCTGCCAACTGGAGGGCTTGGGGCCTGATCATGCTTCCAAGCCAGTGGCCACAGCTTGAGCCTAGGTGGCCACATTAGCTGAGACCCCCAGCCCATCTCAGTCCTTCTCTTTCTAAATTCCACAGAACGTATACCCCATAGGCTGTGCCAGTGTCAGTTTCCCTGAACCGTCTCACCCACCTTCCTCGCCCGCAGCTCTGACCTTTCATAATGAGAGGACTAGGTAGTTCAGCCTTCATGCTCATTCAGCCCTTGCTGCCTCTGCTGGGATTTACTAATCAGGGAGCCAATTAGTGTCACCACTTTTAAAGAATATGACATTAATTCAATTCTCTCCATAAATTGCATTTTTTAAAGGAAATCACTGATTTTTTTGCTGGTTTCCTGCAGATCCTGGTTATGATTGCAACAGAGATGGATCCGAGCCACCAAAGTTTGGCTTTAAATTTGAACTTTCCCCAAGTTCAGGGGTGTTCCAGTTGGGAGCTTAACTTGGGCCTACTTCTAGTTTATAATATACAGTTCAAGTGAAGACACTGGCAAATAGTGTGTGAAATGTCCCGATCTGGTAACCCTTACTCCTATCAGTGCCTTTGGAGAAGTATATCAAACTGTTTGCATGAGTAAGAGAAGCAGGTTTGGGCTCCTGGTGAAGAGTGAGTGATAAATGAGAGCAGAGATAAGCCCCATAGTATCTTATTAAAAACAAAGTATAAGGCTGACGTAGAAAGGAAAATAATCCCGGCAGAGTTTTAAACCCTTCCCTTCCCTTCCCTTCCTATTATCTGAACTTTCCACAGATTCTGTGTAGATTCAGGATAAAAATCCCCAAATTTGCCAAATTTCCCTTCAGATTTCTGTGGCCCACTGGTGTTAAGAAGGTTTTTAGGGTTTTTTTTTAATGAAGGGATTTATTTATGGTCTACAATTGTTCTTATTTTCAAGAGTGAAGGGGTTTTTTGCCCCCCCCCCCCCTTTTTTTTTTTTTTTTTTTAAAGGCTGCTCAACAGAGCTGGAAAAATGGCATCCACTACCTGTACCCCTGTTTTCTTTCTATCAAGTGTCAGAGCAATGAAGCTCATACTGTTCTTGGGTGCCATCTAGTGGATTTGTTACTTCTGTAAAATTTATCAGTTGTTTCATTGGACACCGCTTTGTATCTCATGTTTGCTTTTCTCTTACTGGTGCTGTCAAGATACATGATGGAACTTGCTTGTTACCTGCATTTTAAAATATTTTTGCAAAGCTTCTAGTGCAACATGATGGCTTCGCTTGCCAAGCTGTCATTGGCAACCTGTTGTTATTATTTATTTATTATTTGAGTTGCATTTATTTATTATTTGAGCTCCATTCCTGCACCAGGACCCCATTGTGATAGGCACTATACAAACACAGAACATAAAGACAATCCTGTTTGTTAATTTCTCATCATTGTTCTTTTGTTTACTCATGGGAGCATGAATTCTGCTCACTAGAGTTCCTCAGTGTAATTGATCCTTGCTAGGTAAGCTGGTGCCTGGAGCCGGCCCTGCCGGTACTGCCCAGCCCTGCAGACAAATCTTCCACTGAAATGGAAGAAATGTACGATTTGTGTACGGCCTGCAGGATGAGCACCATATTCTTTAGATAAATTGAAAAAATACCTATCTGCTTGACTCTTCCCCTTGAGAACCACTTGCCAAAGTTTTTGTACTGAACTACATCATATGAATCCCTATTTCTTGTTAGGTTGTATTACATGTTATTAGTGCTCTTGCTGTGTGGTGCCTGTTACTGATTTTACATTATTTAATAAACCAACACAATATTTAATGGGTTGTCTGTTTTTTTTTTTTTTTCTTTTGTTTTGTTTTTTGTCTTTTCCACTGGGGCTCTGCACTGGGACCTTGCACTGAATAATAATAATCTCTTATCTAATGTTTTTCGTCCATAGCTCTCAAAGCACTTTACAAAGCAGGTCAGTATCATTATCCCCGTTTTTCAAATGGGGAAACTGAGGAGGAAGTGACTTGCCTAACCTCACCCAGCAAGACAGTAGCAGATCTGGGACTAGAACCCAGTGCTTCAGAAGGCAGGTTATTGCATGAGTGCCTACCGCACTGACTTCGAGGTCGTTGGTTACGGGCCGCTGTTGAAAACAGCTTACGGCACTAAATGGGCCACAAGTCTATTCTGGTATGGCAGCACCTATGGAAGAGGTAGTGTTTGATTGTTCTTTTACCAAGTACCGGTATCTGCTGCCATCACCGTGGCCTAAAAAAGACACCATTTTCAGTTCTGCTTTGTTTTTAAAATGCCCAAAGTAAAACCTAGCATAAAAAGTACAGCCTGTCAAACTTCCTGCTGTTCATTCGTTTCTGCGCTGATTGTTATCCTTTAGCGCTACTGGTAGGAAAAGATTGCTACTGACCATCAAGCAATGAACCCTCGCCACAATATGTGAGAGTAAAAAAAAAAACCCCAAACAGAATTCCAAATGTGCTTGTAAGGCTCAGACAGGAGGAGATTTAATAGTGATTATATTGTATGTGGAGAGGAGGGAATTGTGCACAACAGCTTCTAGGAAGGATTTATGCTTCTTGCCAGATTTATACTGTGTAACAAGAGGCAGCTGGCAGACCTACCCAAGGAGCAATCTTAGAGCACAGTTATACTCTTCATATCCACACTGTAGAACTCTATTCAATATTCCACACTCATCCCCCACACAGAACTCTGATTAGCATCAAGCGAAGTTCTGTGTGTGGACTAAGTGCCAAAGCTGCAGTAGAGATCCTCACAATGGATAAGAAATAGGAGAATTTTGCTCTTTGTGCTTCAGGGATACATTGTCAAAGCAGTGTGTCTAGATTTCACTGTACAACTCCCACTAATGTTCAAATTCACCCTGTGTCTCTTACACCAGCTATTGATAGTGAACAGGATAGAATAAAATAAAATAAAGCCAGATCAGACTTTGTATGTAGGAAGATGGTTGTCACAAACACACAAGAATCTCATTGCAAAGCAGTAGAGGCTAAAATCTTTCCTGTTGAAGGTCAGCAAGATTTTATCATAACACTTTGTGTCTGTGACAGGAGGAAGAAATGATTTAATATTTAGTCTCATGGCTAAAAGAAATAAAAGTGCTGGGAGTAAAGAGAATTGGGTTCAATTCCTGGCTCTGCCACAGACTTCTTTTGATTTCACCTCTTCCTTTCTGATTGCTACACAATGGCCCATCACTATGGTATTTGAACACTGTGGCAAGTCAAGTAACTTCACTGTGCCTCGGTTTCCCCAACTCTTAAAACAGGGATGATAATGCTGTTTATCGACCATGTAGAGGTGTTGTGAGATTTTATTCATTAATGTTGATAAAGTGCTTTGAGATACTTGGATGGCAAATGCTACAGAAGTGCACAGTACTATTATTATATCTATTTTCAGCTAATCAGATTTTAACTAGAGGAAACGAGTGATTTTTCTCTCTCTCACGTACCTATTCATTGAAGCTGTATAGCTCCTCATACAACTGTATGTAAAAATTTAGCAACGTGAAGTATGTTAAACAAATATGGAACCAAATACCTTTCATTCACTTAGAAAATTCTATGCTCTCCTATCACTGCTACTTTCTTTTCTTCCTCCACTTGCCTAAGTATTGCTGCCATCATTTTTGTTGTATGTATTGTTGTTGTAGCCTGACCTGAAGAAGAGAGGTCTGTGTAAACTTGAAAGCTTCTCTCTGTCACCAACAGAAGTTGGTCAAATAAAATATATCATTTTTGTTGTCTTTTCAATCTAGTGTACACTGTGAGCTCAGGGACCTTTGCCTGCAAAGTTCCATGCACGCCTGTGACTCTATAAATAACAACATCTTCATGTTGCAACAGGCTTATTTTTTATTTTGTTCTTGAGAACAGAAGAATTAGCAGTGATCTCACCCTTTCAGAGGGTAAGCACAGTGTGATAAGGGTCTGATCCAAAGCCCACTGAAGTCAGTGTGAATTTTTCCATTCATTTCAGTGGGCTTTGGACCAGGCCCTGATGGAGATGATGTTGGGCCAATGAACTTGTTTCTATTTTAAATTGATCTGAACCTCAAACTCTACAGGCCATTGCATACTGGCTAAGTTATTACAAGGGTATTTGTTTGTTTTTAAAGCCCATTTTGTTTCCTTTAGTAAGAAAGCGCCAGCCATTTTATCCAACAGAACCCGTGCTTAGGGCAACATCCCCCATCTAGTGACTGCTTTGCAAAAGAGATTCAGATTTGAAATGCAATTCCATTTGGATCTCTGATGTGCACAGTTCGAGGGGAAAACCCTTTCAGCAGATCAACACCGCATCATCTCCTCAGGCGGATTCCCTGTTCATCCCTGGGGGTAGATTGTTTTCTACCATTTGACTTTTAAATGTGAAACATTTTTTCCATCTGTGTGCAGAGCAAATCTTGTCTCATCTGTCTTTTGCTGGGGTCCTTTATAACATGGGCAGGCACCTTAGAAAGATGTATAATAATAATAATAATAATTAATAATAGGCACTGAGTGGGGAATTTGATATTTAGAATGCAGTAATGACTGCTGCAGCTAAAAATAATAATCTTTAATAATTAATAGTTAGGAGCAGATATTAATGGAAAGTGGGGAGCAGCCCAGCAAATCACCTGTCTGCTTTGTCACAAAGGTTAATAGCTTATTGCCTGTCAGCAAACTGACAGTATATTTTTTTAAGTCACTAGACTTAAAATTCTCCTGTGCTATAAGTCTGAACCAGTGCTCATTGATGTCAACGGAAGGACTCCCATTAAATTCCATTCTAGAATGAAATAGACAAAGTTTTAGACTTTCAGACCTAACAAAACTGGAAACTTGTCCCAGCTTTGCTGAGGTTCCTGTGCTTTTTTGGTGAATCTCTTCCATCTTCCCCGAGCCTAGATCTAATCCTCAACCCACACCCAATTCTGCAGGGTATATACTCTTCACCAAACTGGCCAGCACCAACTCTCAGCAGCTTGGGCTGAGTTTCACTCCTTGTTTATACCCAGCATTTTAAACATGGTACAAGGACCACAGTTAGAAACGGAACAATGAGGATAGAGGAAAGTGAGAAGCATTCACCACAAAGCAGGCCACACAAGCTTGTAGAAGCCCTTTCAATTGTTCTGCTTTTCTGTATCTCACATCCTGAAATAGAATAGAAGAGAATGCATGGTGTTTTTCTTTTGTTTTGTTTATTTCTTTAGCTGGGACTTTTTCTTCCTTTGTTTGGAGGTTGGAGGAGCTGCTTTTTTTTGTTTCTTGTTTTGTTTTTGCTGATGTAAAAGATGCTGTGCGATTTTCATGTTACACAGAAGTAAACCAGATGCGTTTCCCCAAGGGTCCCATTTGTGTGCTGGCCCCTATCACACAGTAGATAGACCCTAGAAGCATGAGCTTTGATTAACATTTGCAGCTATGCACGCTGTAGGCTCATAAAGTTGTTAAGCCCATTTAAAATCCGGGTGCATTATTGTTCAATTGTGTAACATGTTGATTTGTGCATAGCACATTGCAAAGCACAAACAAAGGCATGGTGGTCCTTAGAAAAAAATTGCAACCTCGGGGACCAATCGTGCAAGGTTCTGAGCAACTCCCCACTCCCATGGGTTTCAGTGGGGGCTAAGGACGCTAAGCACCTCTCCAAGCTGTGCAGTAATGCATGCAATGATGTTAGTGTGTCTCATGGGCTCTGGTTCCCTTCACTCACCTTCTCCTGGCTACATGGTTCCGTTAGCACCATGCTACTACGGATTCTTCTGGCTGCTGCTGACCCTGGGAGCGGATTCTCTGTGGAAAACATAATATGGTCCCTGGCTCATGAGGCACTTTGAAACTGGAAGTGGGGAATGATACATATCCACACCGGGTCTTCCTTCTCCTCTTCCATACTCCATGGTGGGTGTTCTGTGAGGCCAAGGTCTGTGCCATGGAGTGGGAGGGGAGAAGGAGCAATGGGACATAGAGGTGACTGATCTTCTCCACCATCATATATGTGAGGGGGAGATCGAGGCACAAAGGGTCCTTCCATTTTCCAGGGTTGCGTATGAGGGAGAATCCCCACCATGAGATTTCAGATGCGAAGACTTCCCCTTATACATATATTTCAGGTGTATACATTTCTTTTGTTTGGCAGAATTATAGGGATGGGATAGTATGTTGTTCCTTCTAAATAAGAAATGTGTTTTATAAATCCAGTTTTAAAATTTATCTAAAATCAAGTTAATTGTAGCATTGCCTATCAGTGATCATGTCCCCATTGACAAGAGTCTAGTAATAATGGCTCTTCTAAATGTACATCTTGGATCTTTTGTCTGATGAGTAAACCCATCGTGAGACGATGGCATTTAACAGAAAGGTGTGTTCCACTTCCTTGAAACAAACACATACACACACACACACACTCCAAGATTGCCTCTAGTCCTGTTGACTTGACATGAAAATGAAATCTGAACACAGTCTTAGCTTTCAAAAAGATAGGTAAAATACCAGTCTTGTTTATTCGAAACCCACTAATACAAGGTGATAGATACAGCAGACAACAAACCCAAGAATCAATTTCTTGCCAGAACTGAGGGCCTGATCCTGCTTCCAGTGAATTCAAAGTTTGAGGTAGGGAATACTCATTGATTTTGGTGGAAGCAAGATTAGGTCCTTACTGATTTATCTCAACCATATCTCCTCCGAGATCTTGGTGCCCAGAATGGCTCTCTGCAGGCATTGCCTCCATGTGCTGTAATCTCATTAGATCTTACAAGTCAGTCCAGGGCAGTTGGATGGGAATCTCTAAGGCAGCAGTTCTCAAACAGCTTTTCTTGGTGGTAGGCAGAATTAACCACATCTAGGAACATCTGTAGTGGAGGGAATGAGGTGGGGTAGCAAGCAGTCCAGGGGGGGAAGGGAAAGGGACCAAACCTTTCTCAGTAAAGGTGCTGCACTAGGGAATATGTAGGTGCTGTAGGAAGGTATTGGGGCTTCAATAAGTGGTGCTTTTCGATCTGATTCAATGACCCAGATGATTTTTAGGAGATGCAATGCTGAGGTGTATATTTGAGGTTTGTTGTTCCTAGGATCTTCCAGAGATCACTTCTGAAGTATATAGGTTTTACATCAAGGTCTCTCCAGCCCATTCCCTTCCCATTTTCTTATTTTGGAGGGCTGATCTTCACATTATTATTTATTGTTTGCACTGTGGGAGCACTTAGGAGCCCCAGTCAAGGTCTGGGACCCCTTTGAGCTAGGCACTGTACAAACACAGAACAAAAAGAATGTCCCTGCCCTAAAGAGCATACAGTCTAAGACAAGTGGGAACAGATGGATACAGATAGATGGGGGAGTACAAGTGAACAGTGAGACAGTATTGATCAGTGTGACAGGTAGTGGTGTCAGCACCCCAGCAGCCTGGCCATTATCAAAGATGTTCGTATGCATCGTGACAAAGGAGCTTTTAGAGAAGGGATTTGAAGGTGGAGAATGAAGTAATTTCGTGGATCACCTTGCAAACGTGGGGCAGCATGGGAGAAAGCATGAAGGTGCTTGTTTGAAAAACTAACAAGTGAGCAGTGGAGGCTGACGTCATGGATCAATCAGAGAAGGCACGCGGCTACTGCAAATGTACGGTATCCCTTGTAGTCCTACTTGCTTTAACATTTCTAGCCTCCCTCTCAGGGGAGTCCTTTCAAGGTCTAGGTTTTATTGCTACATCTCAGCTGTTGATCCCTAACCTGAATTATTTGAGATCCTGCTGATTCCAGTGATAGATTCACCTTCTGCCTCATGGAGCCCCAAGACTAGATGGCTGCAAAAACTTAATGGAGTTAAAAGCAATTTTTTCTGACTGGTGTTTAAGTGGCTTATTTTGTCCCTTGGAGGCTGTCACCTCTTCACCATCCCTTTGAGTGGACTAGATATGATTCCAGCAGTGGAAGCAAAAGTTAAAAAAAAAAACCTCTGTCATCTACACTTTCGAGATGTCACATGAGGAGCATGATCATGTCATTATTTTAAAAAGATCCTTTCAGTATCTAAAGACCATTTCCAGCATCTGCAGATGCTTAGAGAAAACTAAAGATTCCAGTCAATGCCTCCATTCCTTCAGACTAGATTACTGTAACTCCTTACCATTTCCCAGTCTCTGCTGGATTTTTAAATCACCTCCAGTATTTGCAGAATTTCACAACAAAGACCATCCTGTGCCATGAATTTTACATCATTCCCAATGGACATTCACTGGCTCCTGCTATGACAGATGATTGATTTTAATGTTGTATTAGCATTTTTGCCAGGTTTTGCCTGGCCTGCTGCCAAATATTACATTGTTGTATGCGTTAGCCACCCAGGCAGACTGTAGTCAGCTAGACCGGTTAGACTCCTTACTTTGTGGCTGAATTTGACTGGGTTGCTGACTCTGTTGAGCAAACTTGTTTTGTTACCTGGAGCTTTTCTGTTTTATGCTCTATGTCTGGAATTCAGTGCCCTGTGGGTAAAATGTGTGGGATCCCTTGTTGTTTTTAAAACCAAACTACAGATCTGCTATATATCTGTACTTGAACCTTTAATGAGTTTGATTTGCTTTCATTGCCTGCATTTTCCTTTGATCACTGAAAAACACTGTTTGTAGCTTACATGAAGTGGGCTATACAATAAAATGTTGGGTTATTTCTCAAGACGTTTTAAATATGTTTGAGTGTGTGTGCTCACATACATTCATGTGCGCACTCACACATGCACGCTTAAAAGAGAAAGAGCCCAAAATATCTCAGGAGTGGTTTCCCAATCTATTTAAGCACTTACATTACAATTCAGGGTGGAGGGTGCCTAGTGCTGCGTCTTCAGAAAGTCTAAGTCAGGAGTAGGCAACCTATGGCACGTGTGCCAAAAGCGGCACACGAGCTGATTCTCAGTGGCACTCACACTGCCCGGGTCCTGGCCACCGGTCCGGGGGGCTCTGCATTTTAATTTAATTTTAAATGAAGCTTCTTAAACATTTTAAAAATCTTATTTACTTTACATACAACAATAGTTCAATTATATATTATAGACTTATAGAAAGAGACCTTCTAAAAATGTTAAAATGTATCACTGGCATGCGGAACCTTAAATTAGAAAGAATAAATGAGGACTCGGCACCCCACTTCTGAAAGGTTGCCGACCCCTGGTCTAAGTCCTTGATTAACTGTTCCAGCATGTCTTTGATTCCCTTCAATATTTTGTTTTCTTCTCTCTCTCTTTCTGTAGATCTGTGTGCCTCCTGGGAAGTGTTTTTCTTTCTGACATCTGTCTCTTCTCCTCCTTTGTGTACATTGAAGTAAACAAGTCATTTAATTGTTTAACAATGTCTTTTCCTTCTGTCAGAAATAACCTTCCCATCTCTTAGAAGATTTGCTTTCTCCCTCAGTCACTACTGTACCTTTGGTTCTTTGTGTACTTGGACACATTTTTAGTTACCATAATCTCTTCTACAATGATTTTTGTGCTCCATCTTGCTTTTCTTATCATACTTCACACATGCTTACCTTTTTAGTCTTCACAGTTCTTTAGAGTCCTCCTGCTTGTACATATCTACCAGTCTGTTTGGAACAATTTAGCAGTCTCTCCTCTAGAGAGACTTAGGCCTAGCATAGCAGAGTTGAAACAAGTCAACTTTGAGGTACATTGGGGATGTTTGAACACCTGCTCCATCTTATATCTGGTTCAAAATAGTGAGTATTGTTCCCTCACTTCCCAAGCACTAAAATCAATCACAAATTTCAGGGACTAAAGAAGAGACAATAAACCTTTAATAGGAATGTCCTCAGTGATTTCCAGGTTTGGAAATGAAGGCGAATGTACAGAGTGTTTGGTTATAGAAAAGGATAGTTTACAATGAAAATAATATAAATGTGTAATGGAAGTGGTTCATTAATAAACATTGTATGAACTAACAGTGCATGAAAACTGCATCCAAAATCACCCATTTTGAAGCCAAAATCCTGTACAAATGAGACCACAAGGGAAGGTTAAAAAAAACTGCAAGGCCTATAAATAGGTAGCTGTGAGAAGCACAAGATCTTCAGAGAGGCCTGGGTGATTGTTATAAGTGATAGTTCTATACTCCTGGGGAAAATACTGCACCGCTGCACGCATGCAGAATTCATGTCCCCTACAGATTTTTTTGTTCCCCACAGAAAATAGATTCTGCCAGCGATTACACCTCTCACCCACCAGGGGCTGATGTGGTGCCAGAAGAGAGGGCAGCAGGCTCAGGGCCTGAGCAGCCAGCCACGGAGAGGGAGGAGGAGAGGCTGCTTTCCTCTCAGCACCCTGCCCATGGGGCGAGGTGAGGAGGCATGGGATATGGGGGAAACAGACAGAGTGGGGCACACGGGGCCGCTGGGAGGTTACATAGACTGGGGTTCAGAAGGGCTAGTGGGGGGGACAGACTGGGGCAGGGGCACAAAGGTAGTGTGGTGACAGAATTGAGCCAGGGGCCTAGTGGGAGTGGTGGTGCATGGACATGTGGGGGTGCAGGGCCACATGGCATCGGGGGGAGGGGAGTGGCTGGGTGCAGGGGCATATGGAGACAACGGGGTGAGAGGTTCAGGGACACATAGGAACAGAGGAGGGAGATGGCTGAGTGGGGGTGCAGGGACACATGGGGATGGGGGCAGATGTGCCTGACTGAATGGGAGAGGCTAGTGGTCAGCCAGGATCTGCATGGGGGAGGCTCCCCAACTCCCTAAAAATCCTGCTCTCCTCCTCAAAAAAACCCTATTCCATACTTCTCCCACCCCAACCCAACAACCCTCCAGGTTCACTCCCAGGCTTCTTCACAGCAATTTACTTCACTCTCCCTCAGCTCCTCTGTTATCCCTGACTCCCACAAGCCTTTGCACTGCTTTTGAGCTGTGCGGGGAATAAGTTTCTATATTGTAGTTGAAATAAATTACTACTCATAGTTCTGTCTAGTAAAGAATCTATTTGTCAAAAAACATTTCCTGAATCTTTTTGTGTTGTCTGTATTGTTACAGACATACTTGCTGACAGGTATTTTGAAATAAATTACCAAAATAATTGAAACTGGCATGATTATATTGTGTTATTTTGACAAAAATAGTCAGAATTTTGCAGAATTGTAGAATATTGGGTGCAGAATTTTTAAATTTTTTGGTGCAAAATTCTCCCAGAAGTAAGTTCTAGAAGACGATACACAAGGGATTGGAGACAGGAAGTATCTGAGAGAGTGGCTTCCACTCAGGTATCTAAAAATTAGGGAATGCCACTGCAGTTTCAGGTGAAAGTTTAGCCCCAGCTGAGGGGATTCTGACATTGGTACAACATCCAAGAAACCCAGGAGAGAATCAGAAAGGGCTGGGTGAGTCTAAGGAGTGTTTTATAGGGATTCAAATAGGAAAACAAAGCTGAAAATACTTTGAAGATTATATAACAGCTTTTCCAGTGAAGTAAAAATAAAGAATTGTAGCCAGTTCCACTTGCAAATGTCATGGGTAGAATTTCATCTTTTTCCTGCGGATATTTTAACACTGGGCTTCGACCCACATGGACTGCAACACACACTTCTTCATCTCACAGCCATCCACCCTTGCATTGTGCTCCTGAAAGGGAGAGTGAGAGAAGAACCCAGGATTTTTCATACTTCTCTTGGAGGGCAGTGTGACAGATTTTCATTACCAATCTGTCTGGGCCCATAGTTGATCAGGCTGGGACCACAGGATCTTTTTGGGGAGGAGATGATGAGGCACACCACGTGTCTGAATTTTAAAGCTTTATTGATAAAATAATAAAATAACAGAGAGTGCAGGGAACACTCCCACATCACTTAGGGGAAGAAAGAAAGCATTAGAGCCCCAAGCCCTAACCCACTTTCGTATTCACACATGCCCGACCCACAGCTGGCCAGGCCTGGGTGTAAAGTAAGAAGAAGAGGGGGAGGTTCTTGCCCTGGGCCCAGTCGTCGGGGGAATCAGCTGTAATCTCCAAATTGCTCCAGCTCTCAGGAGAGTTTTAAATCCTGGGTTCCTTTGGGGCTGTTGTCATCCAGGGCCCCCTGTGCCTGGTGCTCTTTGTACCATTCCCAATCGGCTTACTGTGGCCTTCTCGGCTGCCCAAAACACATCGGCTTCGGATAATTTGTTTTTCCTTCTGTTGGCCTTCACCGTCGCCACCTCATTCACTCTGTTTTCGCTGCTATCTTTGCAGCTCTGGACTTTGTTTTCTTCTTTGCTGGTCTCGCTGGCCTGCAGGTGCAGGTCTGTGTAGTTGGATTTTTGTTTTCACGGCCGCTCAGGCAATTTTCAAGTCCCTGTCTTTCTCGGCTGTCAGCCAAGTCTCGACTGCGAGCAGTGTCCTTGGGTGGCAGCCAGCGTCTTATCTTTGAACTGAGCTTGTTAGCTGCACCGTTCTCTGCTCTTTTCTTTTTCTTCTCCCCCTTTTAGGCCTCTTGTGACCTACAAAGAAACCTTCCACTCTCCACTCACACACTTTTAACCCTCCCCAAAATGCTTTGCGATGCTTGCAACAGCGTTAGCAATATACAGTGCTGATCTGCCTTCCCAGGGGGACTCCCTACGGGGAGGGGCCATTGGGGTGTGACAGCAGCTTCTGCAGGGTAAGGTGGTGCGGCGAGGAACAGACTCAGTGGGCAGGTGCAGCTGGAGTCCCTATGCTCCTCAGAGCCTGATTTCAAAAGAGTGTATCCCCATAACTCCCCTGGAAGTCAAAGGGGTGCTGAGGGTGCTCAGCACTTCTGAAAATCAGGCCTAGCAGAGGGCAGCGACTGCTCCCTTCTGGCTCCCCTTGGGCAGGCATTAGCTCAAAGAGGATAAGGAGAAGGTGGAGCCAGGGCTCTGCCCCCCCACACACACACACTGCCCAGCACAGCTGGACTGGCACACAATGGGAGGCAGTATGTTGTATCCTTGTAGGGTGATGTAGCCCTGGGCGGGCCCCCTCTGCACACCTACCTGAGGCAGAATCCCCCCACTCCCCCGAGGTCCTCCTGAGGTCATGTGACTTCACCTCACTCCCAGTGCAGACCACTGATTGCTGACTGAACCCTTCAGTTCAAAGCTGGCTAAGGCTGTAGTGCCTTTATGATGGATGCTTGGGCCTTAATAGGGCAGGACATTCCTGTCATTCCCTTTTGTTTCGCACTAAAGCACACCACACAGGTGTTTATAGTCCTTCCCCTGTTTTCCTTGACCAAATCCTGAGCAGTGTCACCCCTCAGAGCATAACGGGGATGCTGCAGGGGATGGTCCTATCTGAGAGAGAGAGAGCAGCATTAAAACCGAAAACAGAATTATCAGGAGCAACTCAAACTGCAAGAGGAAAATGTTTAGGGGTGGATATTTATCAGTCTGTCAGTGTGCACCTGTAATTCTTATCCTAGTAATGGGAAATCCATGCACCCCTTGAAGGCAGAAAAATAGGGCCAGCTTAGAGAAGGTCTGCACTTTTGCCAGTGTGTATCGTGTAGACACTCCATGCCCAGCTAGCATGGGTATAAATAGCAATGTAGACGGTGAGGTGCAGGATAGATGAGTAAAGTGCCCCACACACCTGAACTCTAGGGTGTATTCCCTGCACAGCTCTCTACACATCCAAGCGGTGCCTCCCCCATCTAAACAGCTATTTTTAGCAGTGTAGTGTCCCGCTGCCTCCCCACTGAGAGGCTCCAGCAGTGGGGAAAGGCTCTGGCAGGGGGAGGCAGCAGGAACAAGCTCTAACAGTTCCCTACTGCTGGAGCATTTCAGTGGGGTGGGGAAAGGCTCTGGCAGCTTCCCCCCCCCCGCTGCCAGAGCCTTTTTCAGGTGTAGTGAAAATCTCCAGCAGCAGGAAGCTGCCGGAGCTTTTCCCTGCTGCCTCCCTGCTCTGGAGTCTTTCACTGCTGAGTGAGGCTACACACTGCAGTAAGTGTGAACACAGCCTGCCTTCCACTGCGGCGTGTAGCTGCTTGTACCCTACACACCACCGCGAGTGTAGACAGGCTTTTAGAGAGGAGAGGAGGGATGGTCCAGTCGCTACAGTGCTAGTCTGGGATTAAGGAGACCACCACTCCACCAATGCCTTCCTGAATAACTTTGGGCAAGTCACTTTATGCCTTAGTTCCCCATCTGTAAAATGGCATAATAGCCTTTCCCTATCTCACAGGTGTGGTGTGAGGCACTCAGATATTACAGTAATGGGATCCAACTGCCTAAGAGAGAGTTTCAGATGAGCTCAGGATCAGAGTTGCAGGTGCTTGGCACCCACAGTTGGGGCTGGATTTTCAAAATGGCTGCGGAGCTCTTCTAAAGATCTGGCCCATGCTGTGCTCCTCCATGCTGTGGCGACACACTGCACTGAGCAAGCTATTGCTCTCTGGTTTGTAGCACTGAAAACAGTGACTTTGAGCGCATGGCTTCTTAAATCCTGCAGCCGCACAGTATAATATGCTGTCCGTTATCTTTGCAGTTGGCAGCACAAGGTTTGGAAGTGAATAAGTGCAACTGCAGCAATGTTTTTGCTGCTTTTTAAACCCCACAAACATCAGATTGTCGCAGCTCATCTACACAAGTTAGGAGCTAGTTCAGTGGATAACATTCTTTTGTCTTTAAAAATAGGTGTGAGAGAAAGAGGATGACTCTTGCTGCTTCGTCACTAGCAGAGCACCTTTCTGGTAGAGTGAATTGGTGGTCTTGTCCTTCTGTGTTGTGTTACCCCTTGTCAGTTACCAAAGTTTGTTTATGCTGCAGTTCTCATTGTAATAGAGTTTAGCTCTCCTGAAAGATGACACCGTGAGCAGAACTGACATGACTTGTCTTTTATTGATCTGAATTATTGGCTATAATTGATATTCATGTCCCTCAGCTCCACGTGCTTTCTTTGATGTGTTACTGGTTTGAATTCTTGTAGTTTGTCCAATCTGTTCATTTGAGGGGAATATTTCAGTATTATAATATTTTACTTGTCTTATTGGCACAGGTGAAAAATTGGCCTAAATAATTTGTGTAACAAGTAGTTGAAGTGTGTTTTTCCTCTCAGTAAATCACAATACAATTTCTCATAATTTATCAGCCTGCTACATTTCTGCCACACAAAGAGGCTACTCGCTGTTGAGGTAACCAAAATGACTAACCACATTGCTGGAATTTTGACAGAAATGGCCGGCTAGTGGCTTAGGCATAAAGTACATGTAACCCTAGAATTAATCATAAACAGCTGTGAAGTTGTTCCATTGTGGTGACTGGGAGCTTTGTGACTGATTTTAATGGGAACAGAGAGCACTCAGGATAGAGTGAGTCATTTACTTGCTCCCCAGCTCATATCTTTCAAAAGCAACTAACGACTACAATAAGCCCTTTACAACCAAACCTTGTGGGATGGAAGCAGAATTTGTACTGCTCCTGAAGCAGCTCCAGGAGACATTATGTCTTTGGAGGACACAGGCCGTACGAATGCCACTGGGGTAATGCATGCTATGCCGGAGCAGCAAATGTTATGCACCTTTTAAAAATGAGTGCAGTGGATTAATAGCTTTCTTTGACAGTGTAACAAGCTTTGTGGATAGGGGGAAGCGGTAGATGTGGTATACGGGCAGTCCTTGGAATTACAACACAATTGGTTCCTGAAAATTGCGTCGTAAGTCGAAACATCGTAACTCGGGACCGCAATCCACTCCGATTCAGAAATGTCGTAAGTCCTGTTTGTCATAAGTCGAACGTCGTAAAGTCAAGGACTGCCTGTATCTTGACTTCAGTAAGGCTTTTCGTACTGTCTCACATGACCTTCTCATAAACTAACTAGGGAAATACAACCTAGATGAAGCTACTATAAGCTGGGTGCATAATTGGTTGGAAAACCGTTCCTGGGGAGTAGTTATCAGTGGTTCACAGTCAAGCTGGAAGGGCATCTCAAGTGGGATCTGGCAGGGATCAGTTCTGCATCCGGTTCTGTTCAGTATCTTCATCAACCATTGAATCGTAGGACTGGAAGGGGCCTCAAGAGACCCAGGATTTAGATAATGGCACAGAGAGTACACTTATAAAGTTTGTGGATGGTACCAAGCTGGGAGGGGTTGCAAGTGCTTTGGAGGATAGGATTAAAATTCAAAATGATCTGAACAAACTGGAGAAAAGGTCTGAAGTAAATAGGATGAAATTCAATGAGAACAAATTCAAAGTACTCCACTTAGGAAGGAACAATCAGTTGCACACATATAAAATGGGGAATGACTGCCTAGGAAGGAGTACTATGGAAAGGGATCTGGGGGGAAGAGTGAATAACAAGCTAAATATGAGTCAACAATGTAACACTGTTGGGGAAAAAAAGCAAACATTCTGCGATGTATTATCAGGAGTGTTGTAAGCAAGACACGAGAAGTAATTCTTCTGCTCTACTCCACACTCATTAGGCCTCAACTGGAGTATTGTGTCCAGTTCTGGGCGCCACATTTCAGGCAAGATGTGGACAAATTGGAGAAAGTCCAAAGAGCAATAAAAATTATTAAAGTTCTAGAAAACATGACCTATGAGGCAAGATTTAAAAATCATGGTTTGTTTAGTCCGGAGAAGAGAAGACTGAGAGAGGACATGATAACAGTTTTCAAGTACATAAAAGGATGTTACAAGGAGGAGAGAAAAATGTTCTCCTTAACCACTGAGGATAGGACAAGAAACAATGGGCTTAAATTGCAGCAAGGGAGGTTTAGATTGGACTTAGGAGAAACTTCCTTACTGTCAGGATAGTTAAACTCTGGAAAAAATTGCCTAGGGAGTTTGTGGAATCTCCATCACTGGAGATTTTTAAGAGCAGGTTAGACAAACACCTGTCAGGGATGGTCTAGATAATACTTAGTCTTGCCATGAGTGCAGGGGACTGGACTAGATGACCTCTCGAGGTCCCTTCCAGTCCTACGATTCTATGATTCTATGTGCTTCCTCAAGCACTAGGCCACCAGTGCATGTGGCAAAGGGCAAGACTACGGCCTTGGTTACAGCCACATTCTATCATGCCCCATTTGCGGGTCCTGCATTTCTTGCACTGTGAAAGCCCCTGGTTTTAGCTGTCCTCTGGACAGGTGCGCAAGGGAAGGGCTCACTCTACCCTCATTTGTACACCCATGCAAGAACAGGCAGAACCTAGCTGTACATATCTTTGTTTGTTGCCAGTATCTCTAGGCCCCAGTACTGCAAACGTTCCACTGAGAGAACACCCAGAGAGGAAAGGAAGTTTTTGGCTAATTACAAAGAGCAAGATCAGGCCCTTATATATAGCATCAGCCACAAAATATAATGCATGTGAACTTACTGTGTTTTCCAGGCTAAAAGGGAAAAGGGCACACATTTTTAGACATAATTGGATTTAACTGGTGGTGTCTAATTATTGCCTTTCATTTCATTGTATTGTAAAAGAGGCAAGATAAAACAATGTGCTTACGGAAGGAATAAAAGTCATACAAGTGAAAGAAGAGAGGCAGTATGGTCTAGTGGTAGAGCACTGAATTGAGACTAAGGACACCTGGCTTCTATTCCCACCTCTACCACTGGGCTACTGTGTGACCTTAGGCAAGTCACTCCTCTGCTCTGTGCCTCAGTTTTCCCATCTATAAAATGGCAGTAATGATACTGACCTCCTTTGAAAAGCACTTTGAGAGCTACTGTGAATAACACTATATGAAAGCTTTATTAATATTCTTATTTATAGACTTGTTATATAAATAAAAAGGGTTGTAATAGCGCTTCAAAATATCAAAAATAATTATTTGCATTGAGTATAAGCACCATCAAAACAATGGGAGACAGCATGATGCCTATGATGTGACAAGATGACATTATGCAGCACTGACATTTACAGAAGCGCACTATTTTTGATTGCATTTGCCATGTTCACTGGTGGTGTTCTCTAAAACAAAGGTAACGGATGAAGGAACAGGAAAAGCATTTCAATTTTATTTTTAACAGATTGAGATTCAGTATTATTAATAACAGCTTTTCCTCTGAAAGCCAAGTGTATGCGCTAGTAATAGAGATGCCAAAGTTCCCTGCCATCATGTTCAAAACGAAATTATCAGGCAGAAAAGCCATGGGGTGAAGAAGATGAAATTATATTATCTCATGGCAGTGTGTTTCAGAACTGTAATTATTGTTTGTCATTTGTAGATATCACAAGTGTTGATAAATACAATTACACCTCTAACTCAATATAACGCTGTCCTCGGGAGCCAAAAAATCTTACTGAGTTATAGGTGAAACCGCGTTATATCGAACTTGCTTTGATCCACCAGAGAGCGCAGCTCCGCCCCCACAGAGCACTGCTTTACCGCGTTATATCCGAATTTGTGTTATATTGGGTCGCGTTATATCAGGGTAGAGGTGTATTTTGTTTGCCTTCCCTTGACTAATACTTAAGGCTTAGGCTAGTCATTAGTAGAACTAATGTATTTCAGTCTTGTATTAGTGAGAAGAGGTATTTGTCAGCTGATCCTACCCACACTTGTTACCAGAAGTAGTGCTGACTACATGTTAAGGAGTCATTGAAATCCAGTAGTAAGTGCTGGCAGGTTCTAGCCAAAGAAACGGACGCAAGTGAATGTAATGGAACTTCAGAGTAGGGACTGCACAAGTTTAAAGGATGAAACTCTAGAGGCTGAAATCTTTGTTTGTCTTTTTTGCAGGGACCCCCAGAGTTTGTATCCACCCGAAGTTAGTAATGCAAAGCTTCAGTACGCTGGATGGGGTCCAAAGGGGCAACAACTGGTAAGATAGCACAAGCATGGAAATGAGTTTATACAAACACATACTGTTGTAATTTTGAAAAATAATTATTAATAGATATTGTGCCAATTACCCCCTTTTCTCTTAGAGCCATTCTTCACTGGCTGATTTCTTACAACCAACATAGCAGATCTGTGTCTGGAGCGTTTATGGTATATTGTCCTCACACTATTAAAATCCTAACTCATCTCTGAATGTTGTGGCCCCAACTTTTCAAAAGTGGGCATTCTAGGTTATGCCTGTCCATCAGCACACACCCAGCGTGTACATGTTCAATGCACTTGTTCGATGCATGGGGATACACTGGCATTTTGTGTCTGCACATACCATTGCTCATGTGCATAATATCAAAACATATGTTTGTTGAGAACAATGCAATGAAGCCATGATCCCCTCAGTACTACTGCAGTGTAAATATTTAATAATAGAAAATATTCCATAGGCAATGTCACCAAAGCTTTGTTTCCCACTTATCTAGTATAAATTGTCTCCTTTCATAGATTCTAGGACTGGAAGGGACCTTGAGAGGTCATCGAGTCCAGTCCCCTGCCTGCATGGCAGGACCAAATACGGTCTAGACCATCCCTGATAGACATTTATCTAACCTACTCTTAAATATCTCCAGAGATGGAGATTCCACAACCTCCCTAGGCAATTTATTCCAGTGTTTAACCACCCTGACAGTTAGGAACTTTTTCCTAATGTCCAACCTAGACCTCCCTTGCTGCAGTTTCGTGCTGGCTCTGCCCTGCTCCACTCCAGTCCTTCCTCAAGTCCCTTCTATTGTTCAGTCCTGCATGTTTCTAAAAGGCGTTGATTTAGCAATAGCACCTGTACAGGGGTTGTTCTTAATATTAACAAATATATGTAATTTATTAATATTCTATAGTAGGAAGATAAATAGATTTAGTTCAAACTGCTGATTATTTGAAATATAGAAAACGAGTACTTTGTCAATTGCGACTTGAGATCCTGGATTTGATTCTCCTGGTGTCAGTTGTAGGGCAAACTTCTCTATACTAGTCTTCCAATATACTTTAGGTGAAACATCCCTGCTTCATGAGAGGTTTCTGCTTCCATGGAGTGTCTCCAGATTTGCAATACTGTAATTATTTTGGCAGACTCAGAAGGGGACATCATCCTCTGGGGTAGCAGGGCCATGGCAGTTTAAGGCTAACATGTATTGACAGACCTGTGTAGAGATGAGCTATGTGTACACAGCAGCTTCCACAGAGCTACTCTGGATTTGCACCCGAATTTGGCCCACAATGGCTCATGAAATGGACAAATGTAGACAAGGACCCTAATCTGCAGGGGTGAAAAAGGGAGCCCTCATGGAGTGCTTTGTTCCCAAAATTATCATGGTCTCTTCATGGCCCTTGCAGGTTTCCACACGGCGAGAGCTTGTGCAATCTCAACTATGTCAGCTCATACCTCCTGCCACCTTAGGCGTGTCCTTCCTTAGAGCAAGAGTCCCCGTCCTCATTTCCTGGTGCAAATCCAATATCTAAGCTTTTAAAGTGCCAACTGTCACCGTCTCTCCGAAGGCACAATTAAAAGGGGGCAGCCACAGGTTCTGTTAAGCAGGCAATGAAGCCGTGATGTTTTTGCTTTTATAAAAAGCCTGTTTTAACGTTTGCTTGCAGGCTGATAGGCTTTCTGTGCAGTAGAGCAGGAGGAGGAAGCCCTGAATGTTTTTGATAGCGTTGTCAGGAGAACTTAACACCTCTCGTGTTGAAATCGTACCTTCCGGGAGAAAGTGTTTGTAGCCGGTTCTAAGGATTTGTTATCTGCTAGAGGCATTTGTGCTACTGCACGTTCAAATGGGCTTTTACACAGAAAATTAATCTTGAAAAGCGGCCAGGGGAACCACACTTGTTTTCCTCTCAAGAAATATTCTCACAGGCTAGCTGTCAAAATGTTCAGTATGTGGCATTACTGGAAGATGGCTTCCAAAACACTGAAGGAGCCTTACATGCACTGCTGTGGTTCATGACAAAGAAATGTTAGCAGCTGCCACTGCTTGCATCGAAGTCCTCTCTTCAGCACTGCGGCTTGTAGGAGACACAGGAATGACACTTGTCTTCTGCTTCACCAGAAAAGTCAGCTTTGACGCAGCTGCAGACCTAGAAGTTACTGCACAAAGAACCTAGCAATAATGATGCAGGGGTTTTCCCACATGTGAAAAATGATTAGAAAGAGATTCCTCTTCTCACTGCACATACTGACACACCCTTCTCTCGCCTCCATCTGCCATAAAAAGAAGAACAGGAGTACTTGTGGCACCTTAGAGACTAACAAATTTATTAGAGCATAAGCTTTCGTGGACTACAGCCCATATGCATCCGAAGAAGTGGGCTGTAGTCCACGAAAGCTTATGCTCTAATAAATTTGTTAGTCTCTAAGGTGCCACAAGTACTCCTGTTCTTCTTTTTGCAGATACAGACTAACACGGCTGCTGCTCTGAAATCCATCTGCCATGTGTACCATTGGATGCCTTCAGTATGTTGACCTTGTGGCCATTGTGGTGTGGATTGTACTAGCACATGTGAGGTTTGGGTTTGAAAGAGAGCTTTGGACTCCTGACTAGTGGAAATGTGGGGTGTTCACACTGATGTAACTCCATTGACTTTAGTGGCATTCCTTCTGATTTCCACTGGTGTGGGTGGAAGGAGAATCAGGCCCTACTGTTCCCAAGATGTGAAGAATCTGCTGTCAGTTTTCTTGGGAACATCTTGCTGTCTTATAAGAAGAAACTTTTTTTGGTGACCTGAGTGAAATGACTTTGTGAGCCTCATTCTATTGGCTTCCTGTGCGATGCGTACCTTTTGTGCTGATAAATATCAGATGGCTGCTTCAAGAAGTAAAAATGTGGCACTTCTTATAAGGTATAAACAATAAGGTACTGGTGTGGACCTTTAACACAAGAATGGGAACACTGAAAGAGGAAAGCTTGTAAAGAGTTCAGTCATCTTATAACAAAAGCAAACACAGTTTAAACAGTTTTACTACTTTTATTTTCTGTTGGAAAAATAAAAGATTATACCATGATAGCACTCTTTCTAGCATAAAAGGATAGCACAGACTCAATAGTTCTGGCTGGTAAGATTGTTTGAGGATGATTTCTGATGCTGACAGAACTGTTTGCAGTATATTAACTTTGGCAATGCTGTATCTATTTCATTGGGCTTCCAATCAGTACCTATAATGCCATATGTATAAAGACATTTTCATTAACAAGGAACTGCCTTTAGAAAAACTGAAGAATAGAACAAAAGAAGGGTTTTTTCCCTGTTACTTAACTGTTTAATTTTTATTTCAGTACAAAGTGAGCTGTTCAAAGCATAACAAAAACTGCACTCTTCTAATCTGAAAGACAAGGCAACCTGAATTGTGCTTGGGCCATTTCCTATGTCATGAGTGTATCTTCCTTTCTTCAATAGATTTTCTGCTGGGGTCGATCACTGTAGTTACCTGCCATTCACTCCTGGAATCATAGTGTAATACTACCAGTTACTTTAGATTTATATGATGGTCATCAAAGCCAGCCCTCTGCACTGAGACAGGTGTCCAGGACCGAGACTATCCCTGAGAGGTGTTTGTCCAAAACCTTCATCAATGGGGATTCCACCATGGGCAATTAATTTGCATCTTAGAAAAAGGAACATAGCCATACCAAAACTCAGACTTATCCTCCATTCAGTTCAATATCTTGCCTTTACCAACAGCCTATAATGAATCCTTCATGGAGAAATGAACAAATTTCATATCATACCTCCCCAATTGTTTAAGATGCATTGTGGGACAACAAGGAGTCTGGTGGCACCTTAAAGATGATGCATCTGAAGAAGTGAGGTTTTTACCCACGAAAGCTTATGACCAAATAAATCTGTTAGTCTTTAAGGTGCCACCAGACTCCTTGTTGTTTTTGTAGATACAGACTAACACGGCTACCCCCTGATACTTGACATTGTGAAACAAAATCTCTTCCTCTCTTCACTGGTGATCATTTAGGGCCTGATCCTGCAACACTGATGCCAATGGGACGTTCTTCCGTTGACTTCAGTAAGAATGGAATCGGGCGTTTAATGCATTAGGATTGGTAGCCCTTGTCCTGACTAGTGTAACTGCAGATATTCTTGTATATGTAAGTGTCTAACCCCATTATGAATCTTGCAAAGATATTTACATCAAGAGCCTCCTGCAACAGCGTGTTGCATTAAATTAATTACGTGTTGCATTAAAACAGTATTTCTTTTTGCCCCTTCTAAATACGTTATCTTCTAATTTAGTTGTATTTTTTGTCCTTGTATTCTGGGGTGAGTTAAGCCGAAGCTTTTATATATACTGTGCATTTTATATACCTCTAGGTTATTGTTATTTTTGCTCTTTTCCTTGCCAAGCAAAATAATTTTAGACTTTTAAACACAATGTTGTTTTGTTTTAAAAAAATTCAAGTACATAATCAGGTATTGAGATGCACTAATGTAGACTCTCCAATATACAGAAAACAAATCAGTAACATATCGTGGCATAGATGCCCAGAAAAAAAAGGTCAGGATAAAGAAGATGGAAAAAAACATTCTGTGCTCATTATTCAGTATTCCAAAACTACTTAAACTGCCCCAGTGTGTAATGGTCATCTGCTTCCCAGTGGACATAATGCCTTCTCATAGGGAAGCAATCCAAACTCCAAAACCAAAGGGCCTATTTTTTCTCTTTGAAAAAGGTTGGTAAGTTTCTGAGAGTTATACCCAGTCTCTCACACATTAAGAGGAGAACAGACTATTTGATTGTTTATTTCACTTGAGTCTTCCCAGTCTTCGTAAACTCCCTGGGCTCAGTTTTCAGCTGTGCTGAGTTTATACGTGGTACAGCTGAGAGCAGTGAAGGGCTGGGAGAAGATGGCTAGCTGTGAGCCTCATTTCTGCTCCCCAATCCTGGCCTGCTGGAAGCCAAAAGCCCTTGGACTGACTCAGATCTGTTCTAAGCTGTGTCAGCTGTAGGCCCTCCATTAAGTGTTTTCTCCCCCCTGGGGGGGAGGGGTGTTTTTAATTCTACCCACCCACCCCCACTCATCAAGTCACTCTCCCAAAGGTGCATGCAAAAAAACTAGACAAATAACCGCAGGTTTGGCAGCCCTGAATGTGATGATTTGGTGCCTAGGACGGACAGCCTCATTGCCTGCCCCTAAACCCAGCCCTGATGAGCTGGGGCCTATTGTTATGCAGGCCAGGGATCTGTCAGATCACCATCCCCTCCTGCCCACCTCCTTCCTTCCTTTTCTCTTACACGGGTTGGAAGGGACAGGTGACATGAAGCCAGCTGCACTGGCCTTGCCCCAGCTGAGAATTCCTGTGTTGAGAGGAGGGTTGTCTCCCCCTTTAGGACAGCTTTCCAGCTGGTGTGTGCTGCTTCAGGGCAATAGGAGTGGAGGATCTGGCTCCAGTGGTTTAACCATTTTGTGGCTATTTTTTTAAAATCCCTTTCTTCACATTCCTCCTGGGGGAGCTTTCAGTCACTAATGTCAGCTACAATGCTGTCATCTCTTACTCTGTCTTGTGTGCCTAATTATATTAAAGAGAGAGAGAGAGAGAGACCTGAAACAGAAACAAACTAAATGATCTGCATTCTTTGTAAAAATCCTCTCCCAGGAGCAATTTCCCTTTGCCCAACTTTTCTTTTGTCTTTTCCTGTTATGTTACCTGTCTGTTTTAGATTAAAAACTCCTTAGGGCATGGTCCATAATATCCGTTTATAGGAGCGTCTTACTCATCTGCAAAGTGCCATGCGCACCAGTGGAGCTAGCTCGATAACAAAAAATACCATAGCTGAGAAAAGCTTCTTGAGTTACAAAGCCAAAGTGCAGATGTATTTCACTTCTGACCCGTTGAAACAAATGTTTCTCAACCACTCTTCCTCCACTATTCGAAAATGAAAAATCCACTAACGGATAAAAATATCTCAGTGTGTGCTACCAGACTGGTGTAAAAATCAGCCACAAGTCCAACACCCAGGGGAGTCAATAGAAGGACTCTCGTTAACGTCATTGGACGCTGTAATAAGTCTCAGCTGAGAAGATATTACTTAAATACAGGTGACTTAATGGGCCTGATTTTTTATCGTCCTGCATCCTGTGTGATCATTTCTGCCTGGGCAAAGTAAATGCAAAGCAGTGCTAAATCAAAATGGTAGTGTGTTGTGTTCACTTTCCAGAGGTGTAAATGACTGCACCAGGTGCCGGGCAATAGAGAATCAATCCCTTTCATCACTCCCCCTGTAGCCTTCACCCTTTCTCAAGTGTCACACCACCATCCTACAGCTAGTAACAGTACGTTGCTAGCTGGGTTTAAATTGATCATCTGTATTTCCGTCAAACTATCGAGATGCGGTTTTCTAGAGATGTGGGGAGGTTGATGGTAGATGGCACTAAAAGTATCATGGGATAATCTGTTCATTTGTGACGTCTTTGCCTTATTTAATTTATGCCTGTCTTTCAGGAATTCTTCTTCCCTTCATCCCACAGATATTGGTACCCATGACCCATCGCTCTCTACCTTCCTTCTCTCTAGATTCAAGTGCTATTCTGTCTGGCCCCTATAGAAGCCCCTATAAATTGATCTGATTGGACTCTTCTCTCTCTCTCTCTCTCAGTTTGTAGCTTTAAGTTTTTACGGTGAAATTCAGTCTTGTGCAGAGATCTCACACAAGGCTTCGATGGTACATAGCCCTCTTGAGAATCATCAGCACGGGTAAATTTCCCCCTTGGTGAATTCATTGATCTTGAAAGATGTGAGACTGACCAGCCTAAAGCCCTCTATTTATCCACAGGACAGGTGTAATATGAGCTGCAGCAGGCCAGGCTTCCCTGTCAACTTGTTTCAGCTTTGGCCTAGGGAACCACCTTTAGGAGCGAGTGTGTCACCACAGCTCAAATTCACATTTAGGCACTGGAATAAAAGTGCCCAAAGAATGCAGTGGAAATTGGCCACTTTTATCTAGGTACTTAAATAGGGATTTAGGTGACTACATTCACATGCACACAGGTTTGAAATGTTTGCCCTAAGGTATTACTAAGAATGTGTATGGCTACTGCTCTTCTGGCTAAGGCACAAGCAATAGGGCTTCTATAATTAGTTTGCTTAGAAATAGTACTGGCAAAATGTGCCTCAACAAGTTGAAAGCACTTTTCACAAGAGTTGTTCAACTCCCATTTTGAAATCAGATGGATTTCTGACATGCTGCTATTTTCAGGTTTCTTCTGTGAGAATTCATAACTGTCTATCCAAACAGATATTCATGCTACAGTCACATATCAGATGCTAGGGGAGCAATTCGGTGGAGCCCTGTGGCCAGGAATTATAATCCAAATGTTCTCTCTTCCTCTGATTATACTACTCGTTCTAGACTGAACATTTATGCTGGTGCTCCCAGCCCTGTCTGTTCTTTGCTGTTTCCACTGCCTTTTTAAATTGCATGAAAGATGTGGAAGGGGATTATGTCTGTCCCTAGCAGCTAAATACTTTTTTTTGCTCTGGAGTTTATTACAAATCCACAGGATGGTCAAAATTCATTAGGGTTACCATATTCAAACATTTAAAAAAGAGGACACTCCAGGCCCTGGCCCAACTCCACCCCAACCCCACCCCTTCTCCGCCCCCATTCCAACCCCTTCCCCAAAGTCCCTGCCCCAACTCTGCCCCCTCCTCTGAGCACCCCGTATTCCCCCTCCTCCCTCCTGCTCTGATCTTGGTTGGGGGTTGCTAAGTGCTTCCCTGCTCCCCACTCGCCCTGCAGTCCCTGCAGCCTCTATGCCCTTGCCTGCCCTGCTACGCCTCACCCTGCAGCCTCTGCACCCTCCTGCCCCTGCAGCCTCTGTGCCCCCTGCTCCCCACTCGCCCTGCAGCCTCTGCACCCCCCCGCCCCTGCAGCCTCTGTGCCCCCTGCTCCCCACTCGCCCTGTAGCCTCTATGCCCCTGCCTGCCCTGCTCCTCCTTGCCCTGCAGCCTCTGCACCCCCCCACCCCTGCAGCGTCTGTGCCCCCTGTTCCCCACTTGCCCTGCATCCCCTGCACCCTGCAGCCTCTGCGCCCCCTGCCTGCCCTGCCCCTGCAGCCTCTACACCCCCCCCCGCCGCCTGCCCTGTTCCCCCCGCTCACCAGGCAGAGGGAGAGCTGCAGGCTCCAGGTGGACTCAAACACTACCGCGCTGCTCTGTGGGGGAGGAGGGAGCGGGGGATGGACTCTGGCTGCTAGAAGCCCTAGTGGCTGCGAGCGGCTTTCAATCAGGCCAGGCGTCCAATCAGCCGCACCGCACTCTGCATGAGGGGAAGGGGGAAATCCGGACATTTCTACTTGATTAGAAATCCCCCCCGGATGGCCATTTAAAGCTGAAAAACCTGGACATGTCCGGGGAAACCCGGACGGATGGTAACCCTAAATTCTTCCCTCTTGCATTTCTACAGAATCTTTCCAAATGTAAACTCTTTGGGGAAGGGACGGTTTTTATTGTTGTGCCTTGTACAGCACTGAGCATGAAGTCAGTGCTAAACAAATAAATGATGGTGATGGAAGCTGTAGTAATTCCAAGAAGGAATCTCAAATTCACTGAAATTCTTATGCTAGAAAAAAAAGCAACATACATCAGCCAGTGGCAGGTTAAGGTTTTGTAGAAGCCCTCAAGCAATGAACATTAATGCAGGTGAACAGCTCCCTGTAATTGATGGCACTGTATAGAAACTGCAGTGTGGATAAGAGTAAAACGGGAGTTCTTATATATATTGAAGAGTTGAATCACAAAAGCTACTGCACAGGAGTAGGACATGCCTGCTTAATTCCTCCATATGGCTGGCATTGAATTAGTTCATCACTAGTACGTGTCCCAGCTAGCTGGGTTTTTCAGTTGCAGAATGCTGGTTAAGTGATGGCACCTGGAACTAAACTGGACTGACTCCTCTAATTAGCTTTTTTTTGCTTGCCTGAATTCATGCCTGTCAGTCTTGCTTAGTTCCAGGCAGAAGTGCTGAGCAGATATCAAGTGAGGAAGACCTCTTTCACAGGAGTAAGTGAATCATCTGTTGTTGCTTCTAATCCAACAGGGCCTTTGATCTGCAGTGAGAATATAAATCCTGGAGGTATATTTGTTTCCAGCATTATATCATAGATTCTGCATCATTAATTTTTCATGCTGCTGTTCTCCTATATTTTCCATTGCAATGACATCTGAATCAATACTGAGCTGCAGTCTGCTATATGTAATTAGTCTGGTTTGGTTTGCTTGTTAGGAACAAGGGGGAAAAGGTAGCCCTTCTGTAACGCCAAATCTGTCCTGTTTCAATGAAACATTATGGGGCAAATCCGAAGCCTAGCAGCCAGCTGATGCAGACAGACAGGGACCTGGGCAAATGAGCAGAGGTGGAGGAAAAGATTCCCTGCATAGGCTTCTGTAGCCAAGTGATTGGAGCAGTGTACACAAGTCCTCACCCAGTTCTTCTGTCATGGGGAAGACAGGAGGATAGGTGCAACCATGGATCATCCAATCTGTCTCTTCCCCTGCCATGCCCTGAACTCCTGGTACTTCCTGATCCCCAAGTCCAAGGAAGGGATGAGACCTGTCCTTGATCTCTGCAGTCTCAACAAGTACATCAAATACACGAGGTTCCACGTGGTTACCCTAGCAACCATTCTCCCTGCATTGAATGACAATGACTGGTTTGCAACCCTCAATCTCGGGACACTTACTTCCCTGTCACAGTTTTCCCAAGATACAAGAGGTTTCTGACATTTCTAGTGGCAAATCAGCATTATCAGTACAACGTGCTTCCCTTTGGCCTGTCCTCTGCTCCATGGGTATTTACCAAATGTGTGTCTGTGTAGCAGCATATCTCAGAAAAAGAGGAATTCGTGTCTTCCCATTCCTGAATAATTGGTTAGTTAGAGGCAAATCCAAAGAACAAGTCCTCAACCATGTCCAATTCACACCATGTCTCTTCGATCATCTGGGCCTGATTTTGAACAAAGGAAAGTCTATATTAATACCATCTCAAAACCCACTTCATTGGGGCCCTACTAGGCCCTAGGAGTTCAAGAGCATTTCTGCTGAACGAATGATTTCAAGTAGTTCATCACCTGTGTCTGGCACTCCAATCTCAACCTTCTCTGCATATACCTGAAGTTACTAGGTCATATGGCTGCATGTACTTACCTAGTCCAGCATGTGAGATTGCACCTTCTTCCTCTTCAAGTGTGGTTGAAGCTGGTCTGTCACCTGAGTTGTCAATTGTTGAACAGGCTTGTCTTCAGCCATCCTGGAGACTCTGCAATACTGGGCAATTCTAAGCAATGTGTGTCAGCGTGTTCTCTTTGCTTGTCCTCCACCAATCAGGACTGTAGTCACCATGCTTACATAATAGGTTGGGAAGCACATCTAGTGACATTGAAAATTCAGGTCTTGTGTTTGTAATAGGAGGCTTCCTTTCATATCAACATCCTGGAGCTTTGAGCTTGCCGAGTGTTTCAGGATCACATCAGTGTCACAGCGGTTCATATACTCACTGACAACACCACTGCGATGTATTATGTGAACAAGCAGGGAGGAGCTCACCTCAACCAGCTTTTTCAGGAGCCAATAAAGTTTTGACAGTTCTGCATCAAGGAGAGCATCATTCCTGCAGCCCCTCACTTACCAGGGATTCAGAATTACTTAGCTGATCACCTCACTGGAAATTTGTCCCAGAATCAGGAGTGGTCTCTGAAGACCAGTGTGTTCAGGTCCATCTTCACAGAATGGGGCATCTAGACTACCAGCCTGTTTTCAACGAGAGACAGCTGTTTGCCTTTTGAGCGGGTCTCAGTCCAGGCTCCTTAACCGACACTTTCCCTCTTAATAGGGGATCAGCTCTGATGTATGCCTTTCCCCCATAACACTCATTCCTCATCTTATTCTCAAACCAAAGTTGGATCATGCCAAACAAAATCTCATTGCACCAGCTTGGTTCTATGACCTATTCAGTCCGTCGGTTCGATCTCCCATATCTCTTTCTCTTTCTCCTGATCTACTGACTCAGCACCATAGTCGAGTTTTGTATCCAGTGCTGAGCAGAGTGCACCTCATGGCGCGGATGCTGCATGGCTTGATGAGTAGGAGGCATACTGTTTGGAAGCTGTTAGACAAATGCTACTCAATAGTAGAAAATTCTCCACTAGAGCTACCTATTCTGCCAAGTGGAATCAGTTCTTGATTTGGTTACTAGTCTGGGGTATTCAACCAAAGCCAGCCCTCATTCAGGAAATTTTTGAGTATCTACTATACCTTCAATCCTCTGGTCTATCTCTCAGGTCCTTGAAGGTCCACTTAGCTGTGATTTCAGAGTTCCATCTTCTGATCCAAGGGAAGTCAATTTTTTTGAACTCCATGGGAGCAAGATTTCTAAGAGGAAATTACTCATCTCCACCTGCTGGTGAAAGAACCAGTTCCCTTGTGTGGCCATAATACTGTGTTAGCTTCCGTTTGAGCCCCTGGTGACTTGTTCTCCATCAGCTCCTGTGCCAGAAGACAGTCTTCCTTGTTGCTTTAACATCTGCAAGGAGAGTAAGTGAGCTGCAGGCCTTACTGGCAAAGCCCCATATATGCAGACCCTATATGCAGTCACATATATGCAAGGCCCCATATATGCAGTCACATCCAAAATTTTTGTTGAAAGTGATTTCCCAATGTCACCTTAACCAAGTAACAAACTTACCAGTAGCCTTGCCTAAACCGTGCTCAGAGGCAGGTGAACAGCGACTTCATACGTTGGATGTCTTTTTGTTCATTACCCTGTGTTGTTGCTATTACCACTGTGTCTAAGTCAGATGCAAACTTTCATAGTTTAAGTAGAGTCCGAGCCCCACCTCCTCTGAGTACCGCTTATGAGTCACTTGAGTGGAATACACATCTTCAACCACTGGAAGAAGAAAAAATGGCTACTACCTGTTGTTCTTTGAGATGGGGGTGCAGATGTGTATTCCATGACCCACGCTCCATCGCCTCTGAATCAGAATCTCTACTCTCAAAGTTCAGCGTGGAGGAATTGAGCCAGGGGGTGGGAGGGAGGGATCAGGGCAGCACTGTCTTAAAGTTCTCCAGCTTTGGTGTGCTGGGCATGCGCACACCTAAGTGGAATAATGTCTTCACCCACATCTCAAAGAAGAGCAGTTACAGTACAGGTAGGTAACGGTTTTGTCCAACAGGCCTGAAACATAATGCCAATTCTTTCTTTGGGTCTGTGCAGAAGTATTTCTAGCACTTTATGAAGAAGTAGTTGGTTGAAGCTGGCCTTTAAAATAAATGTTTATGAAATTCAATGTTGCCCCTTGAAAGTTGCTGTTTTTCACCATGAAAATTGTCCCATTTACCAAGAGGGGTAAAATGCAATCTTAACTGTAATCAAAAGAGCATTGACTTAGTATGTTATCATGAGAGCTGTTGTTGGCAGGATAGCCCAAATGGAACAAAAGAGTGAAATCGAATGAATTGTTGAATAGTCTCTCAAGGGCAGTAGTGGAAGCCCCACCTTCATTAGGTGCAATCAGAACCAAACTGGACAAAGCCACACAAAATATATACCTTAGGGAACAATCCAGTACTAACAGCTGAATGAAATAAGCAAGTTGACCTAACAGACATAGGGGATTTCCATTTCTGATAGCTTTTTTTGCAAGGAATGTCAAGTGAATTGTCCAAGATCATTTAGCATGTCGGTGAAGGAGCCAAGAATCTCAATGCTCAGTTCTGTATGCTAACCACTAGAAAATGCTCTCTTCTTAGTCAGACATTGTAACGTAATAAAATATTTTCAACGAAACAGCGTATCATCCCAGATGACAAAATCTAATTTACAATGGTGCCCTACATAGCCATCACTGGTATTAGGTTACAGAACAACAAGGTAATCCATCATGCAGAACTTAAAAGCACAATCAGAGTTCCATACTAAAGGGCACACTTACATATATACACTTCAAATAATGTAACAAGGCAGTTATAAATTAAAATAACCATATTAGAAACTGGGACAGGGAATTTCAATCAGCCGTGGTTCTATTAGAAGATACAGCATAGAACCCTCTTTTCAGTTCTGCAAGAAAGAAAACAGAGCCGCATATTTTTTAGAAATTTCCAAAAATACTATATCTGTTTATTTGGCTGGACACCTAAAATTAAAGGTCTGATTAGGATTCATACAGCTTATGGAACAGCTTGCTCATGGAATATAAATGTGAAATGCACTGCAGTCTGTAATGATGAAATATCTAAAATTAAAAGAAACTTGCAGAGGCATGTGGAGGACATTAAAATAATATATACAGACTAGCCTGGGAGTGCCAGGATAAAAATGAGAGGGAGAATTTTGGATGATAATACCAGGTCATAGAATTCCATGAAATTGTTCTTGCTGGATCTGATCTATGACTATGTATCATGCATATCAGTTTTGACAGTTATGGATTCTCACAGAAGAACTTTGAAACCTGCAGCATGTCACAAATCCTTCTGATTTCAAAAAGCTGTCTTAGCAGCTCTCGTGAAAAGTGCTTTCAAGCTGTCAATGCAGCCAAAAGCCATGGACACACTATTAAAATGGACTTCCAGGATCTGTGTCTTAATAAGAATAAAAGCAGATGTAAATCCTTAGAAATACCTTAGCATCACGGGTGCTGAAGTATAGTACTTGAGGTTTTACAGAAAATGCTTCATAGATTAATATTGTTATCTATAGGCTATTGGTTTACATATGTTCTTCTAAAATCAAGCTCTTTTACAAAAGAAAAAAAAATTGTAAAGCCACTTCCTTGTCCTCCTGCAAATCCCTCATTAAAACTTACTTTACCATACATCATACAGCTATGGTTGCTACTGGTGGTGTATTTATTTGGCCATGTTAACTTACAAGCCAATAAAAAAATACACTGTACTAATAATCTGTGCACACAACTAGTGTATTAAAATAGCTCATATTACTGTTACCCTGATCTCCCTTTCCACCTGTGCCCAGGTTGATTGCTTTTACCTTACTGGTCTGTCTTATCTTAAACCAAAATTATAAGCTCTTAGGAAGAGAAATGGTATTTTAGTATGTGGTAGTACAGCGTCTAGCACAATGGTGCTCTGAACTGATTGGAACCTCTCCGCACTAATGTAATACAAACATAAATAAATAAATATTTTTATGTTGAAGAATTGATTGAATTATTTTTCACCCACGCTGAATCAGAATTCTTCCCTGGGTTGCCCTTGTGCATTTCAGAGCAGAACTTGACCCTTAAATGTCTATTATAAGAGATACTGGAAACTTCAAAGATCTTTCGTTAAGTTGACATGGATTGTGCTCCATTTGAGTATGGTAAATGTTCTGCCATTTCTCTACTGACAGATGTTTAAACAAACAATCTGTCTGACGGTGCTTCCATTTGTCTTTTATAGTAACTGTGACTGGAGCCATTTCTAGCTCATTGTGTTGTATTGATCCCCAAGCACTTAATTTCTTAGGCTACTAACGTTAAACACATGTAAGCCTTGAAGCTCAAACAAGGAGACACACATGCTGCTTTTGATGTGTTTGCAGATCACCCAGTGGGCTTCGTGAACACTTCAGTCTCTAGTGCTGTCTTCTGGGTTTTGAAGCATTTCATTGCCTTGCCCTTAGAACCTGCCCTGCTGCCCTGGCTTTGCCATTCACTATTAAAAGCCTTAGGGAGGAGTGAAGTAATCTTTCTCCATCCCTGAAGTCTTTGTTGGTACCAGTTGACCAGCCTTCACCACCACTGGTGCCTTCTACCTTCAGGGTAGCTGCGAGGGCTGTGCAACTGTCCTCCTCCCCTATTAATATCTGGTCATCTGCGGGGAAGACCCCCCTCCTCTCATCATTGCTGCAGGGTAAGAGCATCTCACAAATATGACTCAATGCGTCTCCTCACCTACTCCTATAGATAGGGAGCTGAGGCACAGAGACATTAAATTATTCACCTGAGTTTACACAACAGTCAGTGTCAGAGCTGGGAATTCAGACCAGATTTCATGTGACACACTTGCTCTCCTTCCTGCAGCCTCTGCCTCCAGGGGCTATACTAGAGATTCCAGAAGTCCTGCTGCGGCTCTGACCCGATTTGACAGCTCTCCCACCTCCTCTGGTGCGAAGTAAAGGGAGAGCAGCTAGCCAGTGCTCCTGAAATCCCAGAAAATAGTTGGAGGCCTGAGGGTCCCCAACCCCCAAGGTTTTATAGATTCCCAAGCCAGAAGGGACCACTGTGATCATTTAGTCTGACCTCCTGTATAACACAGGCCAGAGAACATCCCTAAAATAATTCCTAGAGCAGATCTTTTAGAGCAGAGGTGGGCAAACACATTGGGGTTCCGAAACTGTATGGAGGGCCGGTCGTGTATTAAATTGCTCCCTGTAAGAATGTGCTACTTATGGTGTACTACTTACGGCTGCAAATCCTGGTGCTCTGAGCAGCATGGTAAGGGGTGGGGAGGTTGGATAAGGGGACAGGGAACAGGGGCGGTTGGATAGGCGTGGCAGTCCTGGGGGGCCTGTCAGGGGTCGGGGGTGTGGATAGGGGTTGGGACAGTTGGGACGGGGAGCAGGGGAGGTTGGATAGGTGGTGGGATCCTGCGGGGGGAGGTTAGGGCGGGGGGTCCTGGGAGGGGGCGGTCAGGGACAAGGAGTGGGTGGGGGGGTTGGATGGGTCGGGAGTTCTGAAGGGGGCAGTCAGGGAGCAGGAATTGGAAGGGGCGGATAGGGGGCTGGGGAGTCACAGCCTTCCCTACCTGGGTGTAATGTATTAAATTGCTCCCCATAGGAATGTGCTACTACTTACCGCTGCCAATCCTGGTGCTCCGTAAGTAGCATATTCCTACAGGGAGCAATTTAATACACTACATCCCTGGTGGCTCTTGCAGCCGTGCTGCCGGGCAGGAGCTCGCGCCCTGCTGCCCAGAGCGCTGGCAGCACGGCGCGCTGAGGCTGCGGGGGAGGGACCGGGGGCTAGCCTCCCCAACCGGGAGGTCAAGGGCTGGGCAGGAGGGTCCCTCAGGCCGGATGTGGCCCACAGGCCGTAGTTTGCCCACCTCTGTTTTAGAGAAACATCCAACCTTAATTTAAAAATAGTCAGTGATGAAGAATCCACCACGACCCTTGGTAAATTGTTCCACTGATTAATCGCTCTCACCGTTAAAAATGTATGCCTTATTTCCAGTCTGAACTTGTCCAACTTTTTAATTGTGGGTGCCTGGGTGAAGAGAACTAAGGAGACTATTTTTTTCCCTTTTTGGAGTTGTGGCAGGGTCTGTGAGGGGCTGGGAAGAAGAGCAGGAAATTTTGCAATGACATCTGTTCTGCTGCTTCAGCCATCTTGGTGGTTTGGCTTTGGATCCAAACTGCATTTGGGCTTTGGTTAACATTCCAAGCCCTCATTTTAATACTAGCACTTTCCAGATACCAATCTAAACACCGCCTTTCTTTGCTGAATATGGCTCCAAAGGGACTAAAGTAAGCTATGCAACTGTACAATATTCCCTCAGAAACAATCGCATTCCTCCATATTCTCTTCTTGCTAAGGAGCCATTTAGCCACCTACATTCAATTAACATAAATGGGGGTTTCAGAACTAAATCTCAGTATGATGAGTTGTGACTTTGATCTCAGTTAAATTATCAATATGTGATGGATCACATGGAAGATTTGCATGGGACCACCAGTGAAGATGCTAGTGTAAGGCTGGAATTTGTAGCTTATAAAGAAACATAAATACCATTGAAAATCCCCTCCATCCCACACCTCCATTTTAGAATCAGAGAATATTAGGGTTGGAAGAGATCTCAGGAGCATAGGCGCTGACTTTCCCTGTTCTCGGTGGGTGCTCAACACCCCCCGCCCCTGCACCGCCCTCACCCGGCCCCCATTCTACCCCTTCCCAAAGTCCCTGCCCCCATTCCATCCCCTTCCCCCAAGTCCCTGCCCCACCTCTTCTCCACCTCCTCCCCTGAGCGCACTGTGTACTCACTCCTCTCACTTCCTCCCAGAAAGTTATAAGCACCGCCAAACAGCTATTAGGTGGCGGGAAGCATTGGGAGGGAAGGTGAGGAGCGGGAACGCGGCGTGCTGGGGGGGTGGGGTGAAGGAGGTGAGGAGGGGGGAGCTTGGCTGTTGGTGGGTGCGGAGCACCCTCTAATTTTTTCCCATGTGTGCTCAAGGCCCAGAGCACCCATGGAGTTGGTGCCTATGCTCAGGAGGTCATCTAGTCCAATCCCCTGCTCAGAGCAGTACCAACACCAACTAAATCTTAATCTGGTATATTTCTCTTTCCTACCATGCAAAAAATTGACTATTTTGGTTAAAAAAATAGATAATTGCTGATGTTTTACCTCCATTTTCAAAACTTATTTTTCCCCCGGCTGTCAAATTTAAACAACTATCTTGAAAAGCTAATTGGAAATGCTAGGTGTCAGCAAAAGTCGTGCTCATTAGTATTCAATTTTGTCAGTGAAAACCAATGTTACAATTTTGTTGTAATCTATCTGAAGAAATGATAAGATCTGGCATAATTGTGTCAAATGCATAAAGAACAACACCAGCAGCAGAAGGTATTAATAGAAGCCAGCTGAACATCAAAGGTTGGATTGTTTTGTAGATCCAAAAGAAAAGATACATCAGTGAAGTGCTCATTAAATAATGCATACTCAATCAGCAACAGGCTTTAGAAATGATTGCTAGTTGATCATATAGGTTTATACTGCTGTCTTTGATGGGAGACTAGTAAAGGCAAAGTGACAAGACATTTTCTGTACAATATTTGCGAGATTTCTTTTGTACCCCAAAGAAAAAGCACTCGTGATTCTCTGATGTGCCTCAAGGTGCATTATGGGCAATGATGGGCAAGCTAGTTCCATTCAACAACAACTCTAAATCTGTCACCAAAATAAAACAGCAAGGACCTTTTTCTCTTCATTGTTTTTCATTTTCCTGGGCCTCTGTGGGTACGTCTACACTGTAGTTAGATACCCGCGGCTGGCCCGAGCCAGCTGACTCGGGCTTGTGGGGCTTGGGCTAAGGGGCTGTTTAATTGCAATGTAGATGTTCGGGCTTGAGTTGTAGCCCGAGCCCTGGGACCCTCTCACCTCACAGCATCCTAGAGCCTCGGCTCCAGCTCAAGCCTGAACATCTACACCACACTTAAACAGCCCATTAGCCAGAGCTCTGTGACTCCAAGCCAGCCATGGGATTTTAACTGCAGTGTAGATGTATCCTGTGCTTCCAGGTTTCATTCAGGAGTGGAAAAGCTGAAGTACTCGAGACAGACTATAGTCAAAGTATTTGCCTGGAAGTGGGAAGTACTAGAAATCTCGAGACAGCCTGTTCTTCGTATGCAGCCAGGGGACCCAATCTTGCTCCAGCTGAACTCAGTGGCAAAACATACATAGAGTTCAGTGCAAGCAGGTTGAGGCCCCAGCTTTGCAGAAATAAGAGTCAGATAGTTAGGTTAAGTGTCTATGAGGATAAGGACCTGGCCCAAGATGTGGCTCTGCCATGGATTTCCTGGATGACCTAGGGCAAGTCACTTAGTGTGCATAAAGGGGATAATATTTCCCTACCTTCCAGGAGAGGGGTATATGAGGATACATCTGTTAATGTTTGAGTGGCTTTCAGATGCTGCAGTGAGGGAGACCATATATAAATAAGTACATAACAGTTACACAGTTCAACTCAAAAACCTCAGAGGCCCTAACATTTTTGCTCTTGTATGGTTGGCTAAAATAAGTTAACAGAAGATGCTGAAGTGTTTCCTATGGTGTATTAGGTAAGTTATTTCCAGTAGAGATAGGGAAGTATTAATACTACTTTATAAGGCACTGGTCAGACCTCATCTGGAATACTGTGTACAGTTCTGGTCACCCATGTTTAAGAAAGATGAATTCAAGCCTGGAACAGGTGCAAGAAGGGCTACTAGGATGATCAGGGGTTTGCAGAGCCTATTTTTTGAGAGGAAACTAAAAGAGCTTAGCTTATTTAGTCTGGCAAATTGTAGGCTGAGAGGCGATCTGATTAAGAACATAAGAACTGCCATACTGGATCAGACCAAAGGTTCATCTAGCCCAGTATCTTGTCTTCTTACAGTGGCCAATGCCAGAATTGTACATTTGGGGTGGGGGTGTTAAATACAAAGGAGGGAGATGAGGTGTGTAAGCTAAAGGACAATGCTGGCACCAACACAGATGGGCTATGAATCATAGAATATCAGGGTTGGAAGGGACCTCAGGAGGTCATCTAGTCTAACCCTCTCCTCAAAGCAGGGCCAATCCCCAGACAGATTTTTGCCCTAGATCCCTAAATCGCCCCCTCAAGGATTGAACTCACAACGCTGGGTTTGGTAGGCCAATACTCAAACCACTGAGCTATCCCCCCTGGACATTATAAGAAGAATTCTAACTATTAGAGAAGTAAGATTCTTGAATAGCTTCCCCCACAGGAGTAGTGGGGATAAACAACTGGTTTTTATATGACAGGGTTACTGTGATAGCTGGGACTGGACTCGATGATCTTGGAGGTCCCTTCTAGTCCTGTGTTCCTATGGTTTTTGATGAAGCCTTGTTCAGTATCCCGTTGTGGGTTTGCTCACATGCGTAACTGACAGAACAAACAGTGAAAACAGACTGCCGCCAAATGTGTGAAATAAAGAAACTAAAAATATTTTTTCTCTAATCTTTTAGTTACAGTGATTTTATGGAAGGTGTAGTTTGTGACAGTTGTAGGTAAAATATTTTCAGGCAGAAGTGTAATTTTGAAGTTGATGTTGCTCCAAGGTCAGACTGGTAGTTCATAGAATAGGGTTTAAATTTTGAATCTCCTGACTTCCAATCTTAATTGTTTAATCATTGTTACATAATAACTAGAGGAAGGCTGGTTTTGTGATTAAAGCGTTGGATTGGGAATCAGGAGATGCAGGTGTAATTCCTGGCTCTGCACAGAATTCCTGGGTGACCTTGGGCAAGTCTATTAAACTCTCTGTGCCTCAGTTCCCCCATCGATAAAATGGGAATAATAGTATTTCCTTCCTTATACCTTTTGACTGTCTATTTAGAGTGTAAGCTCTTTGGGGCAGGGGCTGTGTCTTTCTCTGTGTTTGCACAACAACTAGCCCTGTGGGGCCCCGATCTTGCCTCATAATGCAAATAATAAATGATCATGACAACACAGCCTGTATGTGCTGAAACTTTCATTGCTTCTACGGAATTTGTGTGAGCACTTTTCTGGGAAGTATAGAGTCTGCAGAGCAATCTCTTGTTTATTCTGCCAGAAGACTCCTTCATGCAAACTAGTTTCCAGTTTTAAAAAATAGTTCTTTAGGGAGGAAAAATGAGTCATTAACGCTAAAAACAAGAGAGAGAGTGCAATGGAGCTAGCGAAGTCTGGTTGCAGGGCAGAATGCTGACTTGCTTATACATTTCCCCTGACTATCAGTGGGACCTGTTAGTTCAATGTCTTTTCAATTTATTGGAATTTGGGGGCTGATTTGAGAGGGTTTTCAATTTTAAAATATCAGAAATACCAAGAAGTTAGGTCTGTATGGTACTCTCAATAATGCCAAAGCCCAAGCATGTGATCAGGGCTATAACCCTGATCCTTCAGTTGGATCTGTGTGGGCAGACACTTAAACTGGACAGAGACCTGTTGAAGTCAGTGGGCTTCTGTGTGAGTATGAAGGTTTTCCTCCAAACGCAGGATTAGTGCACAAATATGAGGCGCACACAGAGAAATAAAAAAGGAGAACAAGAAGCTTAAAATGCCACAGGAGGTACCTCTAACTTGTATGAAAAGTTCCCTGTAACCATGTCAATAATGTAATACAATAAAAAGCCAGAACTCCAGGCTTGTGCTTGGTGGCGATACATTTGGGTAATGTTGCTCATTCAGTTGACAGGGTATACATGTTGGAAATTATAGGGAAAACAGAACATCAACTTCGAATCCTAACCTCAAATTGGAAAATAAATAGCAGCAGTAAAAAATACATAGGGGTAAATCGATTGTTCTGTCGTCTTGTGAGGAAATTGGAAATGCACTCACCTGTGTTGGGGGTTTTGACAAGGAGTGGGAATTGTAGTGCTATAGAAAGAGACAGGATATGAAACAGCACTGCTCAGCCCTGGCTGGTACGATACATTAAAGAGATTCTTTTCAGTAGGTTCATAGAATGTCACATATTCAAAAAGTTCTAATTAGTCCACTATATTCATTACTACAGCTTAAAATTGTTATTACTCTGGTAGGTCCAGTTCAGCAAGAGAACGTGCACTTAGAAGCCTGAGAATGACCAGAAATATTAAAAAACTGAGTTTTCCATAGCCATATTCATGAAGAAGCCCTGATGTCTTTTAAATGAATCAGGCTATTTTGTTGCAGTTAGTTTAAACAGTAATACTTTTTAAAGGGGTTAGATCTGAGAGTGTAGGCTTCTTATAGATCTTCCTCTCCTATGGACTTTTGCTACTTTTTGGCTCCCTTTTTCCTGAGGCAGGAAGGAAAAGATGACCTAATGTGATCTCACTGGAAAACTATCAGAGTTGTCATACTGGATCAGATTGGTCATCTATTCTAGCCCAATGGTTTTCAACCTTTTTTCATTTGCAGACCCCTAAAAATTTTTGAATGGAGGTATGGTCTCTTTTGGAAATCTTAGACAGAGTCTGCAGACCCCCAGGGGTTGAAAACCACTGATCTAGCCCAATATTTTGCCTGCAACAGGGCCCATCACCAGATGCCTCAGAGGAAAGTGCAAGAAATCCTGCAACAGGCTGTTCTGGAATAAATTGCCCATAGCGATAGTTTCTCCCAGTCCGTATCAGGTAATGGTTTGCTGATGCCTAAATGCATGAAGAATTTTATCCTTCCAGAACTTTTGGGGCAAATCCTGTTCACATTGAAGTCAGTGGCAAAAATCCCACTGACTACAGTGGAGCCAGGATTCATAGAATCATAGAATCATAGAATCATAGAATATCAGAGTTGGAAGGGACCTCAAGAGGTCATCTAGTCCAACCCCCTGCTCAAAGCAGGACCAATTCCCAGCTAAATCATCCCAGCCAGGGCTTTGTCAAGCCGGGCCTTAAAAACCTCCAAGGAAGGAGACTCCACCACCTCCCTAGGTAACGCATTCCAGTGTTTCACCACCCTCCTAGTGAAATAGTTTTTCCTGATATCCAACCTGGACCTCCCCCACTGCAACTTGAGACCATTGCTCCTTGTTCTGTCATCTGCCACCACTGAGAACAGCCGAGCTCCATCCTCTTTGGAACCCCCCTTCAGGTAGTTGAAGGCTGCTATCAAATCCCCCCTCATTCTTCTCTTCTGGAGACTAAACAATCCCAGTTCTCTCAGCCTCTCCTCATAAGTCATGTGCTCCAGACCCCTAATCATTTTTGTTGCCCTCCGCTGGACTCTTTCCAATTTTTCCACATCCTTCTTGTAGTGTGGGGCCCAAAACTGGACACAGTATTCCAGATGAGGCCTCACCAATGTCGAATAAAGGGGAACGATCACGTTCCTCGATCTGCTGGCAATGCCCCTACTTATACAGCCCAAAATGCCGTTAGCCTTCTTGGCAACAAGAGCACACTGTTGACTCATATCCAGCTTCTCGTCCACTGTGACCCCTAGGTCCTTTTCAGCAGAACTGCTACCTAGCCATTCGGTCCCTAGTCTGTAGCAGTGCATGGGATTCTTCCGTCCTAAGTGCAGGACTCTGCACTTGTCCTTGTTGAACCTCATCAGGTTTTTTTCTGCCCAATCCTCTAATTTGTCTAGGTCCCTCTGTATCCGATCCCTACCCTCTAGTGTATCTACCACGCCTCCTAGTTTAGTGTCATCTGCAAACTTGCTGAGAGTGCAGTCCACACCATCCTCCAGATCATTAATAAAGATATTAAACAAAACCAGCCCCAGGACCGACCCTTGGGGCACTCCACTTGAAACCGGCTGCCAACTAGACATGGAGCCATTGATCACTACCCGTTGAGCCCGACGATCTAGCCAGCTTTCTATCCACCTTACAGTCCATTCATCCAGCCCATACTTCTTTAACTTGGTGGCAAGAATACTGTGGGAGACCGTATCAAAAGCTTTGCTAAAGTCAAGAAATAACACATCCACTGCTTTCCCCTCATCCACAGAGCCAGTTATCTCATCATAGAAGGCAATTAGGTTAGTCAGGCACGACTTCCCCTTCGTGAATCCATGCTGACTGTTCCTGATCACTTTCCTCTCCTCTAAATGTTTCATAATTGATTCCTTGAGGACCTGCTCCATAATTTTTCCAGGGACTGAGGTGAGGCTGACTGGCCTGTAGTTCCCCGGATCCTCCTTCTTCCCTTTTTTAAAGATGGGCACTACATTAGCCTTTTTCCAGTCATCTGGGACCTCCCCCGATCGCCATGAGTTTTCAAAAATAATGGCTAATGGCTCTGCAATCTCACCCGCCAACTCCTTTAGCACCCTCGGATGCAGCGCATCCGGCCCCATGGACTTGTGCACGTCCAGTTTTTCTAAATAGTCCCGAACCACTTCTTTCTCCACAGAGGGCTGGTCACCTTCTCCCCATGCTGTACTGCCCAGTGCAGCAATCTGGGAGCTGACCTTGTGCGTGAAGACAGAGGCAAAAAAATCATTGAGTACATTAGCTTTTTCCACATCGTCGGTCACTAGGTTGCCTCCCTCATTCAGTAAGGGGCCCACACTTTCCTTGATTTTCTTCTTGTTGCTAACATACCTGAAGAAACCTTTCTTGTTACTCTTAACATCTCTTGCTAACTGCAACTCCAAGTGTGATTTGGCCTTCCTGATTTCACTCCTGCACGCCTGAGCAATATTTTTATACTCCTCCCTGGTCATTTGTCCAATCTTCCACTTCTTATAAGCCTCTTTTTTGCATTTAAGATCAGCAAGGATTTCACTGATTAGCCAAGCTGGTCGCCTGCCATATTTACTATTCTTTCTACACATCGGGATGGTTTGTTCCTGCAACCTCAATAAGGATTCTTTAAAATACAGCCAGCTCTCCTGGACCCCTTTGCCCTTCATGTTATTCTCCCAGGGGATCCTGCCCATCTGTTCCCTGAGGGAGTCAAAGTCTGCTTTTCTGAAGTCCAGGGTCCATATTCTGCTGCTCTCCTTTCTTCCTTGTGTCAGGATCCTGAACTCGACCATCTCATGGTCACTGCCTCCCAGGTTCCCATCCACTTTTGCTTCCCCTACTAGTTCTTCCCTGTTTGTGAGCAGCAGGTCAAGAAAAGCTTTGCCCCTAGTTGGTTCCTCCAGCACTTGCACCAGGAAATTGTCCCCTACGCTTTCCAAAAATTTCCTGGATTGCCTGTGCACCGCTGTATTGCTCTCCCAGCAGATATCAGGGTGATTAAAGTCTCCCATGAGAACCAGGGCCTGTGATCTAGCAACTTCTGCTAGTTGCCAGAAGAAAGCCTCGTCCACCTCATCCCCCTGGTCTGGTGGTCTATAGCAGACTCCAACCACGACATCACCCTTGTTGCTCACACTTCTCAACTTTATCCAGAGACTCTCAGGTTTTTCTGCAGTATCATACCGGAGCTCTGAGCAGTCATACTCCTCTCTTACATACAACGCAACTCCCCCACCTTTTCTGCCCTGCCTGTCCTTCCTGAACAGTTTATATCCATCCATGACAGTACTCCAGTCATGTGAGTTATCCCACCAAGTTTCTGTTATTCCAATCACATCATAGTTCCCTGACTGTGCCAGGACTTCCAGTTCTCCCTGCTTGTTTCCCAGGTTTCTTGCATTTGTGTATAGGCACTTAAGATAACTCAATGATCGTCCCTCTTTCTCAGCATGAGACAGGAGTCCTCCCCTGTTGCGCTCTCCTGCTTGTGCTTCCTCCCAGGATCCCATTTCCCCACTTACCTCAGGGCTTTGGTCTCCTTCCCCCGGTGAACCTAGTTTAAAGCCCTCCTCACTAGGTTAGCCAGCCTGCTGGCGAAGATGCTCTTCCCTCTCTTCGTTAGGTGGAGCCCGTCTCTGCCTAGCACTCCTTCTTCTTGGAACACCATCCCATGGTCGAAGAATCCAAAGCCTTCTCTCCGACACCACCTGCGTAGCCATTCGTTGACTTCCACGATTCGACGGTCTCTACCCCGGCCTTTTCCTTGCACAGGGAGGATGGACGAGAACACCACTTGCGCCTCAAACTCCTTTATCCTTCTTCCCAGAGCCACGTAGTCTGCAGTGATCCGCTCAAGGTCATTCTTGGCAGTATCATTGGTGCCCACGTGGAGAAGCAGGAAGGGGTAGCGATCCGAGGGCTTGATGAGTCTCGGCAGTCTCTCCGTCACATCGTGTATCCTAGCTCCTGGCAAGCAGCAGACCTCTCGGTTTTCCCGGTCAGGGCGGCAGATAGATGACTCAGTCCCCCTGAGGAGGGAGTCCCCGACCACCACCACCCTCCTCCTCCTCTTGGGAGTGGTGGTCGTGGAACCCCCATCCCTAGGACAGTGCATCTTTTGCCTTCCAATCGGTGGAGTCTCCTTCTGCTCCCTTCCCTCAGATGGGCCATCTAGTCCACTCTCCGCATTAGCACCTGTAGAGAGAACATGGAAACGATTGCTCACCTGTATCTCCATTGCTGGTGCATGGACGCTCCTCTTTCTCCTTCTGGAGGTCACATGCTGCCAAACCTCCTCACAATCCTTCTGTCCCTGCTGCGCCTGCTCTGAATCTTCAGAACATTGTGGCCGTAGAAGCATCTCCTGACGTCTGTCCAGGAAATCTTCATTTTCCCTTATGCAACGCAGAGTCGATACTTGTTTCTCCAGCCCTCGAACCTTCTCCTCCAGTATGGAGACCAGCTTGCACTTTGTACAGACAAAGTCGCTTCTGTCCTGCGGAAGAAAGACAAACATGGCACAACCTGTGCAGGTTACAACAGCTGATCGCTCACCTTCCATATCACCGTCCTCTTAGGAGCTTCCTCAACTGTTGCAGGAACTACTCGGAGAAACCTGCAGATGAAAGCCTCAGTGCGCTCTCCCTAGGCGAACTCCCGCTGTTAGCCTCTGCTGTTCGCCGCTCAGCTGGTTCGCTGCTGACTGCCCTTATATACCAGTCAGGCCCACTCAAGGCCCAGCTGGAACAAAGCACTCCCAATTCACACTTTTCAAACAAACAAGCAAGCAATCAAGCACACGGTCAAACTGACCAACTGTCCCAGCAGCAGACACTCAGATACTCACCAACACAGCCCCCCTAATGCAGCACTTAGCGTACCTCCTCCTTGGCATTTTTTTTTAATCCTTATTATAGTATCTGTGAATGTTTTTGTTATCTTTATAAATAGATGCCCAATTCTTTCAACCCTGCTATAAAAGAGGGTTTCATGTCTTTGATGATACCTGTGCCAGTGAGTTCCATAGGTTAATTATACATGGGGGGCGGGGAATCATTCTATCCATTTTAAATGTTTTGCCTCTCAGTTTCATTCAATGTCCTCTTGCTTTTGAAAAGGGGTGAATAGTAGTGCCCTGGCTACCACCTCTGCACCATTTGTTAGTTTATTATGTCCCACCCCATTGTTCTTCTCCACTCTAGAGTCATTTCAGTCTGTCAGTGTATGGAAGTTTTGAATTGCCTCTGTTCATGCCGCCTGTCTCTGAACCCCCTCGGTTTCTGCTATTTTCTTTTGGGGAATAAGTTGACCAGAATGGATTGCAGTATTCCAAATGGAAGCATGTTAATAATAATATTATATGTTCTGCTTTATTTTCCATGCTATTAATTATGCATCTTAACATTTTGCCTGCTTTTTTTTTTAACTATTGTGGCAGTTTCCAGAGGCTGTCCACAGTAAAAAAGGTGGATAATCATGCGTTTAATGCAGACACATAAATCCCATTGCAGTTGCGTGTACACAGAAAAAGGAAAAGGCACCAGTAAATTTAGTGCTTGATTCTACTCCCATTGAACTCAATGGGAGTCAGATCAAACCATCTAATTGCCATGCGTTATGTTAGAGTTGAAATGTACAGTACTATATAAAGTAAGCATAAAATAGTGTAGAATTAATGTCCATAAAACGTTGTTTCACAAATAATTCTTATCACGTACTGATTAATTCAAAGGAATCTGGTTATTTTAGACATTTCTCTTCTAATGTAAAAAAATTGAAAATATTGTAATTGTATTTCATAAAATCATCTAATATCTCTGTAACCTGGGATATGGAGTAACGTAAAGATATTTCTTTTTGATGGATAGCAAAAGTTCAAAAGCTTTTTCTTAATTTATAAGCTACTTACATAGAAGTCTTCCATGTGCTGCTTCAGTTATGTTTTATCTTGATTATGGTTGACATTTTCAGGGTACAAGGCACTGTAGTGAAGAGGATAATTTTAAATTCTCTATGAGGTGCTGCAGTTTGGCTCTAAATTATATGGAAGTTACTTTAACGTAAAAATGCTGTATTCGTTTTCCATTGCAGCTCTCTGGTGCAGTGTGCACACTGATTAGTGTAGAAAAGCTCTGAAAGATGCAAAAAGTGAAGAAATATAAGCATCACTATGCAAAAGGATTGCTACTCAGCTTTGTTTACTTTTCCTGTAGATTTGTTTAAAAGTAAATAACATACAAAGTATGAAAACCACGAGGAGTCCAGTGGCACCTTAAAGATTAACACATTTATTTAACAGATGTTTTTATTTATTTATTAGTCTTTAAGGTGCCACCGGACTCCTCGTTGTTTTTATGGATACAGACTAACAGGCCTACCCCCTGATACTTGATACAAAGTATGGCAAGCCCTTCTGTTTCAATTACTGTGAAACTCTGAGCAAGGAACATGTTGCATCACTTGAATAATTCCTTCTAATCTGGATGTTTGATTGGATGATCTTTGCAGAAAAGAGTAATAAATCTCAGCTAGAGAAGACTAAATAGAGAATCCTCCTATACAGTGACAAGGTCCCCAGAATATACTGTGTTCATTACTATTCATCTTATCATAGAAAGGAGGATGTTGTCCGGGAAAAGCTTCCATTAACTTCAGTGAGAGTTGGGGTGGGCCTAACAGTCAAAATCTAAGGCCAAAATTTTCAAACATGGGTTTCTAAACCAATAGTTCCTCCTGTATGTATAAGAGCTGGGAGTCTGGGGGACCCCCATGCTCTCCTGTCACTGTGAAGAGAAGGTGTTGGCAAAGTGCCCAGAGGCCAGCTATAATCTGTCCTTTTCCCTTTTGGGAGGCTCTTCTGTTCAGAAGTGTCGTCATCTAGGTTTGGATATAACCTAGTGTAATGTGCATGCTACCACAATCTAAATAAATAGCCATAATACCTACCACTGCCCCATGTCTTTGGTACTTACAACATCACCGAAACCCCAGACAACTATGAATGTGGCTATCTATCTTAGGTACTTATGTGGCCCCTATTACCTTAGTATCTGAGCATCTCACAGTCTTTAATGCATTTATCCTCACAACACTCCTGTGAGGTAGGGAAGGGCTGTTATCCCCATTTTACAGATGGGGAACTGAGGCACAAAGAGAGCGACTTCCCTTAGGTTGCACTGGAAGTCTGTGGTGGAGCAGGGAATTTAATCCATGTGTCTCAAGTCCTAGGCTAGTAGCATAACTACCTGACTGTCCTGCCTCTCTCGCAGCAGAGATTGGGAGTTGCTAGAAGCTGACGTATCCTGGAGAGAGCTAGGCCTATTGTGGAGAGCAATATAATTTTTTTAAGAACCACTCCTACACACAAGGGAATTATGGAACAGGTTGAGTGAAGGAAGGGAATTTGTACAACACTCACAACGTACTCTGCCCTGGATCCCCCACCTCTGCCACTGGGACTGCAGAACCTACAGGAGTTCCCACACCCCTAAAGCTGATATAAATGCTGTGCAACAACATTTTTCATTATTAACATTCCTCGGATTGCAGTAGCACCCACGATGTGCTAGTTATTTGACAGACAGGTGAAGACACAGACCTCCTGCCCCCACACACGCACGGTGGCCACAATTTGCTCTCTTTAATGCAAATTAGCTGTAGTCCTTTGGGCTCCTTGCTAGTTTACATTGTATCTAAGCAAAGTTTGGGCACCTCTGGGCTTGACTCTGTAAATCAAGAGTAGCTCCACTGAAGTCAGTGAATGGATTTATACCGATGGCGATGTGATCATAATCAGGTACCCTGGTTTTATGTGGCTTAGTGTTTGATTTGTGTTCAGTTTTCATGACCACAGCAATCACTTTGATTTTTTTTTTTTATTTCATCCATGAGGGAGAGTGCTGGTTTTAGAAGTGTAAAAGAAAAATCCAGTATTCTTCTTGCAGTATGTTATTCTGCTTAGTCCTGACTTTTTGTGTGCATCTAAACTTCAGCATATGCACAATTGTTAGTTAATGTAACAGTCTGTGCTCAGTACCTCTCATTTGTTTTATCTGCATACTAAAAATTAAAAAAAAGCCAGGAGAGAGAGGAGAATTTAATATCTGTCGCAGAATATTTTTACTTTCAGAATATATTAATTGGATGCAGCTCTTTTTAGCTCAAAAGCTCATGTAATCTGGAAAAGAATAAAACAAGGTACAATTTTAGTTCTACTTTTTACCCCAGGCAAACTCACCATAACAGCTGCTGAAATTAAATTAGGATCTATACTTGCTTTTGGCAGCTTTCCAACTCATCTCTAGTTGAAACACTACTGTAATAGGATATGAAACATGAATTGAAAGCAAATATTTTTTCCAGTTCTACCTTTTCATAAGTACAATGTAAGAAATTGCATTTTTGTATCATGGAAAGGATACTTAACATTTGTTCCAATATCATTAAATTTATAAAAATCCCATCCTTAAACATCCATTAAATGTCATTAACAATTTGTCTTTCCCACTAAATCGCTTTGGTGATACTCCTGTGCCTTGCATCTCTGCAGCCTGGTAGAATGAAGTTTAATAGTATTTTTCAAAGCAAGAGTGTTATTTTTAAAAGGATAAAACTTGTTACAGAGAAAACAAAAAGAAGCCCCAAAACATCCCTTTATTGCATGTGACAGTGATACAGGAAACAGAGTGTTTAGTCAGCGATAAGGACAAAGATTGAGGCCAAGGACCAAGATTTTCAAGAATGGGTGCCTACAGTTTTGCTCTCATGTCCATATTTAAATACCTAAATCAGTGGCCTAATTTTCAGAAGGGCCCAGCACTCATCAGGTTCTGTTGACGTAAGTAGAATCTGTGGATGCTTGGTACTTTGAAAACCAGGATACTTAGTTAGGAGCCTAGCTGCAGGCACCATTTTGGCAAGTCTGGCTTGAATTCTTGACTGTTCATAAATCAACGCTGCAAACCTGTACTCATGCCAGTCGTCTTTACTCAGGCAGATACTCCCACTGACTGAGTAGCGCTGCTTGTGTGAGTAAAGGTTTCCAGGGTCAGGCCCCTTGGTCCTGACCAGTCACTGTCATTACAGGAGGACAGACTAGATGATCACAGTGGTCCATTCTGGCCTTGGAATCCATGAATTAAGGATCCCCTGTCACCTTTCTCAAGAGTATGCATATTAATGTTCATATCCTGGCCAAATTTCAGTATGGGTAATTACCTTCTAACAACCCAAAATTACCCGGTAATTTCAATAGGATGTGGCAGGAGATTTCACAGCCCTTTCAATGTAGGCCACATGTTAATAGAGAGATTGTATTGTGGGCCACCTTCCAACCCACTAGTAAACATACAACGCACTTCTCCTCCTATTCAGGAGCACATGTCATTCTTGTAGCATCTACAGACAGACCTTGCATTGTAATCATTATTTTAAAAGTATTTAATACACCATCAGCTATCTTTTAAGGAAACACATTCATCTGCAAACATGGAGAACCAGCCTTCTATGACCAGTCAGGTCTCCACACTGCAAACATTCTGCAGACCACCAGTGGTCTATGCATCATGTTTCAGAAAGTACTGGGAGGATGTGGTATTTTTCACTTCTTGACCTTAAGCTGCAGATCATAGCTGTTTAACTGCCATAATTCAATATCTAAAGTGATGACAATATTTTAGTAATGAGAGAAGAAATACTTGTTTGTCAGGCCAGACCCTCAACAGGTTCTATTAAAGTCAATGGAACTATACTAACTTAAATCAGCTGAGGAGTTTGCAGTATAGTTGATAAAAGGCTTTGGGATCCTTTTTGTTAAAAGTTGCTGTAGAGATATGATCTATCACCATGCACTGCTGATTGTTGTGAAGGCAATGCACTATTTTATAATGAACTCCCTGCTTAACCATGTTCTCTTTTCCTTTTCCCTTCAAATTAGATATTTATCTTTGAGAATAACATCTATTACTGTGCTCATGTGGGGAAACAAGCCATCCGAGTGGTCTCCACTGGAAAGGAAGGTGTTATTTTCAATGGCCTCAACGACTGGCTGTATGAAGGTAGGACACAATATTGAAGGCTGCCGTTAGTTATGCGTTTAAGCTCTAGATTTGCAGTATAGGGTAAAATTAGAAGTGAAACATTTGAGTTCTCAGGACTATGGCCCATTAGTTGGAAATTCAGCTGTTCCAACACTTATCTTAAGTGCTGAACTGGGAATAATGTGAGAGGATGTAAGAATTGTATTTTCCAGGGCTTCCCCCTTGTTTCAAGGGTGATAAATCACAGGGTGTTAATGAACAGAATTGTTTCATTATGTAATGGCACCTACAATAACTCAAGGTTTCCATCAGAAGTGCTTATTTTTTAATCACAGTAAGTGGCAGACATGTGTGTGGGGAAGGGGTTGGGGGGCTAAGGGTGAGAAGTTAACAAAAAAACTGCTCTGATTTAAACTTCTAGAACCAGGTGCTCTGGCCCTTTTGTAGCTAGACCAGGTAGCACAAAGAAGCTGGAAGCTGTGCAGAACTCGGTAGCTAAGAATTTCCCTGGCATGGGGAAGTCCACAGCTGGCACAGAACCAGTGCAGTTGACTCCTACTCCACATAATGGCCCTGTAAGGGCAGGAGGGCCATAGCTAATACAATGTTGTGCATCTGCTATTCTCAGCTGGCAGATGTCCCCTTGTGTGCCACTGCTAGGTGGCATAGTGTAGAGCAGCCCCTAGGCTATTCTACGCTCTGTCAAAGCTAAGGCTGGTAAGGAACTGGCCTCAAGAACCAGAAAACTAAAACCAGCCCTTTTGCAGTCATCACTCCCAAAGACTCAGGGCCCTCAATTATTCACACACATCAGTGGAAGTGTTTGCTACCTGTTTGTCATTGTTTTTGATGTTTAAATGTACGTTGAAGCTGAAATACTTATGCATCACAGAATACTTAATATTTTCCCTGTAATGGGACAAGGTGGGTGAGATGATAACTTTTATTGTCCCAAATTCTGTTGGTGAGAGAGACAAGCTTTCGAGCTTACACAGAGCTCTGTGTCTCTCTAATACCCGAAGATAAACATGGCTACAATGACACAGCATACAACATTTTCCCTGTAAAGCATTTTGCAGTTAGTCGGAGTGGCTGATGGGATGTTGCGAAATGCTAATTTAATCTAATTTTTGCTAAAGAAATGAGGTTTCCTTGTTGTGACTCTGTAGGTCAAGCGTACATGTCAGTATCTCTGTTTTGCTGATAAACAGCATTTAGTACATAAGGTCTTCTCAGAGTGTGCTGCATACAGGGCATAATGCTGACAGAAAGAGTTTATCATGTCAGTGAACTTCAAGTGATCAAGCTAGTACACAGTGATGTACTAATGTTGTGTTATGCTGAAACACATTTTTATTCAATTACTGGATTGCTCAGCTTATTTCTTAGATGACATTGACTTTCAGTTTTGTCCTTTGTAAAAAAAAATGTCGTGTTAAAACCGTGTTAATTTACTGATTAAAATAAGTGATTCTCTGATCAAATACAATGTAAATATACAGGGCCTGATTCTACAACCCTTACACTGAATAGCACTTACAAAATAAGTAACACCATTGAAAGTGCTGCTCAGTGTGAGTAAGGGTTGCAGAATCAGGTCCACAGTATCCATTTATTTCTTGGTAATTTCATTGTTATATGATGATCATACTTAAGCCTTTTGTCTGTGATGCTAACAGTGTCACAGACTATGTGGCTGAAAACAGTTGACATTTGAATAATAGAGTGACCAGTCCCCACGAGAACGGTGGAGAAGTATCCAAAGCAAAACCCCAGATACAAACACCCCCTGAGTTTTGAGGTGGAGTTCAGAATCGGAGTTTTGCAGGTTGGACCGGTCTCTCTCCTAGCTCATAAGCCCCACACTCCTCAGGGAATTGTGAGCAGGAGAACCAGGGAGCAGAGAGCTCTGTAAACCTTTGGAGCTCTGGATGGCCTCTAGTTCCCAGCTGGTCTCCATAAGTGAGCTCCCTTCCACTTCGCAGCATCTCCCAGGCTTCCTAACTTGATTCCCAGTCTTCCCATGAACCTGATGTGGTCTCCACTGGGTTCTACAGATTTAAAAAGTCTGTAGGAGGCAACGCTGGGACTGGAAGTAGGAATCAAGATATTGATTGCTGGGGAGCAGAGAACTGTTGACTGGGTGAAACCAAATGGACAGTAAGCAAGCAGGAGGGCTACAGGATTTGGTGTGGCCCCAAGGCAAGGCTGTGGAGCTCAGGAGCCCTGTAGGCACACTGAATTTGGGGTCGGTGGGAAGTCCAGAGGAACTTAGGAGCTCAGTAGTGCTAAAGGAATCACCAGGACCAGTGGAAGTTGGAGTCCAGGAATGAAATCCTGGCCCGATTGAAGTCAATGGGAGTTTTAACATCAGTTTCAGTGGAGCCAGGATTTACCCTAGCTGCCTGCATTGTGCTGTGCTGTTATATCCCTGCTGCTGGCGGCCACCTTCTCACTATTAATATGTGCTCTGCGGTACTGCCTCTCTCTAAGAATGAGCCAAACCAAAACCTTCAATCCAAACATGCCTGAATGAGAAGCTAATTGAAATCTGGGCAAAGATCTAACTTTTGCATCTCAGGATCATCTCTTAGTGCTCTGCCTTTTTCATGGGTTCCTATAGCAATGTCTCCCCCACCTCACCTGTGTAGACAGACCTGATATTCATACCATATTCATAGTTGTTTGTGCTGTTAACATCTCAGCAAGTTCTTGGGGTGGATTCTGAACATATTCAAAGATCTCGCTCCATTTATGCAAATATATGCACCATATAGTCAGAGAATGAGCAACAGTGAAGGCTGCAGTATTGGCATAATGAATGAGAGTGTTTTCCTTTTCTCTTTTGTGTTCTTGTTGTCATTGATGTTTACGACCTCTGACAATGTTAGCAGCTGAGGCTCTACTGAGCAGTCATTTGGGTTACGGTTACAATTTATGACCTATTTAGTACCTTCTCCAAATGCAAGACAAAAAACTTCCCAAATTTCAAATTTAAAGAGTAAGATTATAAAAACCTTTTACAGGTAGTCTGTAACTATGTGCTATCAAAATCCCTACTGTCCTTTCTCAGAGCTGTTTTGCATATTAGGCTATGCAAATTACAGCCCCAGCGGTGCTATCTATTGGTGTGCCCCTGCTACTGGTTAATACAAATGACAGCCCCCAGAGGGACCATTTTTCTTCATAACATGATTGCTTTTGTCACGATAAAATAGGTACTATTAGTATTAATCAGATGGTTTTGGTAAATCCAGAAGCAGCTTTAGAGTGGATGTGAAGGTTTTTCTTTCCCCCCTATAAACATGCAGAAATTCATTGTGATTCACATTAAGCATTTGCTTTTGTAAATCTGCCAAAGGGGAAAAACTTTCTTCAGGGTACTTATGCTGAACTGTTGAGTCTTGATAATATAGTGAAAAACATTTCAAATCAATCAAAGCTGATGAAGCAGCTTAATCTACTTAGTGCATTTAGCTGGAAGGTTGTAGGCTGATATATAGATTACTATAACATGAAAGGCTAGATTAAGCATGGTTTTTATAAAGCTAAAATAAACATGTCTAGTGCTTTCGTATAGTCTGATATAACTTTTTTCTGCCATGCTGCTTACATGTCTAATGTAAAAATGAAGTTATAGCATAGAAGAAAGAGAACAGATCCATGGAGTCATTCCAGGTATCTATGTTGGATGCCCTTTGAGAGTCCTGGGGCTGTAAACAAGCTATGTATATAAATGAGTGTATAACCTGTCACTATAGAATGGTGTAGTTTGTTATGCATGACCACTGTCAGTTTGTGTGTGTGTTAGAAACAGTGAAATTTAAAGATAATTTTTAAAATAAAGAGAGGCATGATTGAAAGTGTTTTCTGTGAAATTGAGTGCTGTTTTGACAAAAGCATTGTACACTTCCATAAAAAATGTAGTGAATTTTAGAATGCATTGCACTCATGCATTTTGTTATAACACTCTGACAGCCAAGCCTAATATTCTCACCCACATTGTTATTAATGACTCTTCATAACTGTCAAAATTCTGAACACCTGAACATATTGTCCAGAGGTCTTGGTAAGTCAGAGGATGGGGGGTCATGAGACCTAGACTCTGTTCTTGGCTCAGATTACCCGTGTGACCTTGGAAAAGTCACAGCCTCCTTGAACCTCTGTTTCCTCACTTGAAAACAAAGAGGTAAAAATATTTCACAATCTCACATGTTGTGAGGCTAAAAAATACTTAATTGTTCTGAAGTGCTGAGATACTGTGTTGCTAAGAACCATAGAAAGGCCTATGAATAAATACATGCCTACACACTACTGCAGTGCCTATAATGAACAGTTTGTGGTGTGTAAGTACTGTCGTTCAGGCCCAGTATACAAAGCACCAGAGAAGTTACACTGAATAAAAAGAAGTTTATCATAAAATCACTACCTTACCTTCTTTAGCCAGTTATAACCACAGTGTTCTCTAGAAGTTGGAGTCACTTTGTGCTGCTAGATGTGTTGCCTCCTACTGCTTGGAGAACATGAGGGGGTTTAAAAGAGACAAGGTAATGTACCAACTTCTGTTGGTGGAAGGGACAAGCTTTCAAGCTTCATAAAGCTCTTCCTCAGGCCACTTTAAAACATGAACTTCATTCATTTGTTGGCCATTTTCTGCAAGAGTGGAGGCACGGACTTTATTTAGGCTCTTATCTAGGTCTACCCTGTTTATATACCATCAAACTGAGCACTTCCTTTTTGTTTTTTGTGTACATTTCCTTGGATATAAAAAGTAGCCCCTCACAAAGTGACAGAAGCTGCTTTGTGAGTTGATATATAAGGCAGCGTGACAGAGTATACCCGGCCTTTGCGGCTCCACACAGGAAGCCCTGCAGTTCTACTATATCCAGACCCAGGAAAGGAGGTTGTCCAAGCCTTCTTAAGGAGGCAGCCAATCAGAGCCCAACAGGCTCAGATAAAAGGAGCTGTGGGACCTTAGCAGTTCAATTCCTGGTGGGGACCAGAAAGGCGAGGAAGTGTGCTCCTCTCTGGGCCAACAGATCTTGAGGGCCAACCAGGGTGTTTCTGGCTGCATTTGCTTAAGCCTGGTTTGCAGGGAGAGAGGACTAAATTACCTTAGCCCTGAGGTAAGGATGAAGATAAATGGGACCAAATAGGAGGAGGCCCAGGGAACTCTCAGCAATGAACTGAAATCAAGCGGTGCATAGCTGCTATTTATATGGTGCCAGCCACAGGCAAAGTGGCATAAACCCCAGGTAGGAGACAGGCCTTATTTTGGAGACAGAATAAAGGGCCAAATTTAAAGGGCTGAAGACACTAGTGAGGGCAAATAGGCTGTTATTTTTTGGCCTCTTTAATATCCTGGAAGGGATTCATTTGAACTTTGTGACGCAGCCAGAGGCCCAAGCCATGAAAGACCCACTAAGGTCAGCTGGCAGCCTGCAGGTGGCACCAGGGACCAGATGAGGTCTACGGTACCACACACAACCACTAGGAGGTGCTCAAGAGGTGAGTGCTGCCCATTACATGCAGACTATGTGATTTTTATGGACCTTGTTTTCCATCTGGAAAAAAATAGATGTTGAGTTCCTTCCCCATCTGGTGTGGCTGTCAAAGGGGATGATCAAGCAGGAAGTTGACCTGCGAGTCTGTCATCCAGAAACTGACATCCTCAAGTAGACAGATTTGTGTTGCCTCAACTTCAAAGCTAGCCCTGATTTTCTGGTTACAACACCACGCTATTGGTGTTTGTCCCAATTGTGAGAAAGGGACCACCATATCTGCGGCACTGGGCAGCAACAGCATCTGAAATATCAATCTCTTACAGACTTTTATGCAATAAAAGATATTTGTATCCACAATTTACAATTGAACCTCTGTTCTTTTGTTGAGCTTCACACAAAGCAAGTGTTGTTATATTTTATTTTTGTCTAGCAGGGTAGAGAGCAAAAAAAAAAAAAAGAAATGAAAAGAGATTATTTTACTCAGCAGTGACCTTTACATAGCCTCATAATCCACAGTTTGTCTGCATCGAATGTTATTGCTAGATACTGTAATGTGACTTTGCAGTGACACCTGGTGGGAGAGGCCAGGATGTCATCCTCATTAAGACTAAATATCTTATAACTGTACAAAAATTTGCTGCAAGATGTTGTAAAATAGCCCCAATGTCTGCCCTCAGATACTTCTATGCAATTCCCCCTGAACTTGTGGCAACTGCAAATGCACAGCTGCTGGCAGAATCTTGCCCGTGTAATTATGCACCCTTTCCTGACTTTAAGAAGACAATGCAGGATGTAATTATGAAAAGTCTTCCTCCGTAATTTAATCAACACCTTGCAAAAATTAGAGTATATTAAATCATGTATTGTTATATTAGAGGTGCAGTGCTTCACAGTATCTGCCAAGTTATATAGTGTTTACTTTGAGGAGCATCTTTTATGCTTTTCACATTTTAAGTACCTGAAGTAGATATATTTCCCTTCTTAGTATAGACTGGTGTCAAATGAAGTATTAATACAGGAGGCTTGTAAGGTCTTGACATTGACAGCATGATAGATACAGGAACGTTATTAGAGTCTGCTGAAAATATTATCTTCATTTGTCTGTTTCTATAATGTTTAACATTATACTATTAGAACCGTGAGTCCCTCTTACCTAAAACTGAGAACTTTCACAGTCTATTTATGCTTGAAGTTGAAGAAGAGTCAAGCACGACGACAGCTGTAAGTGAATTACTCTTAAATTCCTGCTAGGTGTCGCCTGAGAAAGAAAACGGACATTGTAATGTTTCACACTAAAAGGTAAACCATAGCCAATAAATAGTAACCACACAGTGTGATGGGGCAGATGAAGGAAGAAGAATTAGCCTGAGTCCTCTCTGATGAATTATTCTCCAAAGGAGTGTCTGTCAAAAGTGTGTGAACCTTAATAGCCAGGGCTCCAGAGACAAGGAGAACACAGCCCCTGTGGGAATATCAAATGGAGCAAGATAATCCATTTTGAGAATGCATGCTAAGAGTCATTGGTTCCACAAGGGCAATAAATGGCAAGATTTTTGAATACCTTAATTTCTTTAATCACCCAGAGCACTCTTCACCATGGGAGATGTAGAAATTCCACAGATCTTCCTCTAGCATAAGGAGGCAACCATGACACCGGGCCCTTTGAGTTTGTGCTTGAAGGTACCCCCAGTATGCCACAGAGTATGCGTCACACCTGGAAATCACCAGATTGCAAGAGATTTGATACCTAATGAACAGGGATGTTTTGTCATGCTGTCTTAATAATGTCAATTTAGTTCCAGGGGAGTTGCAAAGAATTCAGCCCATACTGTTTTATAGCTGGTTATTGAGTGGCTGACTGTTGGGGTATGGCCGAGGGCCTACATTTTCCATCTTTCTCTATGGCAGCAAAAATATAGCACTGCTGGAATGATATTCTCGGAAAGCTTAAATACAAAGTTTCCCCATGTTGTATGGGGGCATACAGGCATTGTCAGATACATACCCATCATTAGGTTTATGTCACTACAGCAGCAATTTAGCACTTGGGGCAGATTACTCACATTTACTAGGACCCTACTCATCAGTTGAATTACTTATAGGGTAAGGTACTAGTGAATGTGAAAGAGGATGGCTGTAACAACAAGGCTTGGTCCACACTAGGGCAGGGAATCGATCTAGGAAACGCAACTTCAGCTACGAGAATAGCGTAGCTGAAGTCGACATTTCCTAGCTCGAACTAAGTTTACTTACTGCGGGTCCACACGGCGCAGGCAAGCTCCCCCGTCGACAGCGCTTCCTCCTCTCAGCGAGCAGGAGTTCCGCAGTCGACGGGGGAGCGCTTCTGGGATCGATTTATCGCATCCAGATGAGACGCGATAAATCGATCCCAGAAGATTGATCTCTACCCGCCGAATCAGGTGGGTAGTGTGGACCTAGCCCAAGTGGGAATGGCAGATTAGTTCTCACCTCAAGCACAGGTTTGAGGTGGGTGCCTCCTACTGTAAAGAATTCTGTTTCAGGGAAGACTGATCAGATTTGGGACAATCTTTCCAAAGCATCATGCACCGTACTATTATTGAAGGGAAAAGGCAACTCAGTCTTCACAAATCAAATTTCATCCAGTCATGCAATCAAAGGTTCTTGATGCATCGGAAGTTCCTTGTTCAATTTGATGCATGGGGTAAACTTCAGTTGTCAAGGTGAGTTATGCATTATAGATTGCATCAGATAGATGGACCGGCTCCTTGTCGTTCTCAGCTGGTTAAAGCCAGTGAAGGCTGTTTGGGCCATTTACCAGTCCAGACTGTGAATGCCTGCATGGAAAACAGAAAGCTCCTGAAGAATTTTAAACATGCTATTACCCGGTCCTTCCTCAAAAAATAGCACTGGGCAGCAACAGCTTTACCAACTTCATCCCTTTTCTGGGGAAGGTCATTTGGAAAGTGGTTGCTTGCCAGCTCAAGCTCTAACTGGCACCCTCAATTTTTTTGGATTCCCATCATTTAGGCTTCAAGAGTGACTTTTGGAATGAAAATAGCATTATTTGCCATTCAGTGATCTCAGGGCATGGACAGAGGCCAGATGTCCATGTTGATATCACTAGATCTGTCTTCAGACATTAGTGCTGCCAGTAAAGAGGTATTCAACTAATGAACCTAGTGAAGAGTATTGCTTTGGGATAGCTCACTCCTTCCTTTCATTGAGGTCTCAGAGACCGGGGCTTTGCCTCCAAAAGAACCCCAACCTGTAGAAACTCTGATGTCAGCATTATGCTAATCACCTTTTCTATTTTCCTTTATTGTCCTAGCATGGAACAGAGATAAGGACCGATTGAAACCCATCTGACTTAGACTCAGTCCAAATATGGCAGAAGCTTTGCTGGACTTGCAATGACAACGTTTGTTCCAAGAACTGAGGGTGTTTTCTCATGGGGCGTGCCAGTATAGTTAAGGTTGACGAGACTTTTCTGTTTATAGGATGTCTTTCCTCGGTGCTCTAAAATCTGTGTGGATACTCAGATTGCCCTGGAATTCGGTGTTCCTCATGGGAGTGCGGGGTATGGGTAAAAGATCCAAATGTGGGGTAATTTAACCAAGGGATTCCTGAGATACAGCCCCCCAAATAAACAGCTTTTCTAAGGGTATATTCTGTCAATGTTCTTTTGCCTACACTAGAGATCCAGCCATGGCCCTGAACCTGGCACAGAGATCTCACTCGCTTGAGCGTTACCTCCAGAGAGTGCATGGCACCCACTAGCCCTTTGGGGCAGCAAAATTCAGAACAGTATTAGAAACGACTTTGACTCTCGTGCTAGACTCTTGAGTAAGGGTCAGCCAAATAGGTCACACTTAGAGCGAGGCTAAGAGGATTTGTAGGTGGCAAGCCTGCACTGCAGGTGGGTAGCTCAGAAGACTAAGCAGTAAGCCTTTGATTCTGAACTCCCCAGCCAGTGACAATTTGAGACTCACCTTGGGAAGAAATTTGGGAAAGGTTGGAAGGCATATTGCTAAAATCTGTCCGGGATTTTTTTTGGGGGGTGGGAGAGGCAGGTGAATGTAATCAAAGTATTTTTGTAAAAAAAAATTAGACCTGCAAATGCTTGCTTTCAGGGAGGGGCATTTTTGAGGGGGAGGAGTGGGGGAATAGGGGTGAAAGGGGTTTGGGCTGCATCCAGGGGAGGGGGGATAAATGGGGGTGCGTGGTGTGGGAGGTCAGAGGCATTGGTGGCTCATGGGAGGGACATTGGGAAGGAATCCTGGGGGGAGTGGCATAGGGGCTGGAGGCGCCTCTCAGTCCCACATTCTCCCCTTCTGTGTGAGCCAGTATCTGGGACCCCTCTAGGGGAGTCTGAGCCCCATTCCCTGTTTCCCCTCATGTGAGCTGGGATATGGGGGTGCCTTGCCTCTCTTGGGGTTTCTGAGCCCTGCTCCTGGCCCCTCTGTGTGTGTGACAGGATCTGGGGGACATATGGGGATCAGACCCCCTCTCCATGCCCCCCCTCCTGTGAGTCACATTCATTACTCCCTCATGTGAGCTAGGATCTGGGCCCCAGGGGGCATCTGAATTGTGTATGTTTTGTCAGTAGCAAGGTACTAGGATCTTCTTGCCATGGGTATTGTCAGTAGTGAGGTGGAATGTGAGAGCAGTCTGTGGATTTAGCAGTGGGTGCAGAAAGTTTAGATTTAGGTGGCATGTTCAAGTGTGAAGGGGTTGTAAAAGGGTATGAAGTGGTTGTTAAAGTCCAGAAGTGGTATCTGTTGAGCGAGTAGGCTCAGTTTTAGAGCTTAGGGCAGGTGCAGGTAGCGCCTGTCCATTACGGTGAAAAGGCCGAGTCGGAGTGTGTGTGTTATGGGTGTATTTGGTTAAGGTTGCGTGGCCATTTACCTGACCTCTGTATTTCCTGGGTTTCAGAAGTTTGAGTTTTGCTAAACTCAGTGTTCTGGAAGGGCAAGAGCTGTCACTGTCTTAACTCTGCGTTAATGACGTTTTTGCCATTTAATTATCTGAATGGTTTGCAGTCTTGGGATTTTATTGGTTTCTGCTCTGTCTCTGGACATTGCAAGAACAGCATTAGCCAGGAATGATGTCCTTCATCTTTGACTGGCCAAAAGATTGTGGTCATTGCTCTTGGGTACAAGCCTTCGCAGGTTAATCTATGCCTTTGTCATCTTAAAGTGGGACTAATGCAACAACTCTACCGTTGAATGCCCTCCAAGTCTACTCTAAGTTTGTGACTATCCACTTGTGAGGCAGATTAAACCAAGATCATCTTACACTTCTACAGCATACATTCTGCTGGATACCGATTCACTCCAGGATGAAATTAAAGGTCACAACTTAAATGGGCTGAACTCCAACTGTCTCAGAGACTGCCTTCCACTATCCCCAGTTATGACAGCTAATTTGGAGGCTGTGTTTTGGCTACATTCCTCTTGAGTGCAGCTCAAGGGAACGAGGGCAGGTTGTTGTCGGGGGCAGACCCTCCTGCCTGGAATTCTGTCCCTCCAGAAAGAGTCTGTATCTCAGCCTGGCTGCATTCAAAGTGAGATTTAAAATGAATCTTTCCAATTGGGCTCTCCTAGTCAATCGTCTAGATGTTACCCTCCTTCTTGAGTCTCTTCAAGGAAAATGAGTCAGCTACTGCAGAAAGGCACGGAGTAGGTGCTCTTCATTCTCATGGTATTTGGCTCTTCATAAATGGTTTATACTGTGCCTAGGTATCACAGTGATAGGAGCTTTGTAAATATTTGCAGCAATAATAGAAATAGGATCAGCATATACTGCTGCTGCTATCCAGAAGTGCCAGTATTTTGATGTTTTGAAGCAAACATAGCATTGACTGCTTTAGTTGCTGCAATTTAAGAGTCTGTTTAGCTGTTTGATTAAGCAGGTCACTGAACTTGTTATGGACATCCCGGGCATTAAAATAGGATGTATCATGTCACATACAAGAGGCTGAATTCTTACTAGATACATCAGTTTAAATCTAGAGTAACTCCACTGACTTCAGTGGATTTACTGTGGATTTACAGTGGTGTAACTGACACAGAATTTAACCCCCAAACCCTGATCGAGTCTCTTCTCCTTTGCAGTGGTATTACATTGTAACTTTAGTGTATTTAGCTCCTGGTTTACACCAGGGTAAAGGAGAATCAAAGACATCGTGTTTGCAAATAATTAACCTGAGAAGATAACCATAGAATATCAGGGTTGGAAGGGCATCATCTAGTCCAACCCCCTGCTCAAAGCAGGACAAATCCCCAGAAAGATTTTTACCCCAGTTCCCTAAATGGCCCCCTCAAGGATTGAACTCACAACCCTGGGTTTAGCAGGCCACTGCTCAAACCACTGAGCTATCCCTCCCCCCCTTATGATGCTTAAGTTAATTAAAAATATTCCCCAATATATGGTATTTAGATTAATCTCTGAAAGGTGAAAAATATACCTCCATGCAGGTATTTGAAGTTAGTTAACATCTCAGACAGTCAGAGAAGAATATTCCTGAAAAATGTAATGTTTAATGTTGCACAATGTGACTCTTTTGGGTTTCAGTTTGATTTTAATCTGTTTCTAATGTCACTTGTATTAGCCCCAGGTTGAATACAATACTCGACATTTCTGATGATGCTTTTATTTTTGATTCAAGAAATAATATACTAGCACATTTAAATATTACCAGCTAGATTTACTGGCTGTCAGACTGGTCTAAGTCTGGAGTAACTCCATTGAAGTCAGTAGATTTCCTCTGGATTTACATCAGTGTAACGACAACAGAATTTTGTTCAAGTATAATGTTTATGCTCTCCATTCACTATAGCCATAGCTGCACAGGCTATGTTTTATACGTAGACATTATTCCTAGAAAAAGATGTATGACTGTTACATGCCACCTTGTGGTAAACTCACAGAATTTTAGGAGTTTCATTTTTTCCCCCTGAATTGTCAAATATTTGATCTGAAGATGCTTGTAATAAAGCAGAATAACAACAATTGTATCCAGACTGGACCAGAAATTTGTTCGTGTTTTAAAAATACATGTGTGACACTATCAACATACAACATTTACATTGAAAAATGCTTTCAACTTATGATTTTTTTCTGCATATTGATTTTTTTAACAAACTTTGTTCCAAATCCCTCTGCAGGCGTTTGTGGGTGAAATACGTATTTGTCATGTTAGCTATCGAATAAATAAAATTAAGGCATTTCTATGTATAGAAAACTATTTCAGGTTATTTTAGAAGGTGTTATGGCTTCCTCTCTGCAATTAGACTCATGACAGCTCAGAGGATTACAAACAGAGGGTAAAAGTAAAAATAAATGTATCCAAATTAAAACAGGTGAAGGCTACATGGGAGAGTAGGAAAATTTTGCTGAGGAGGGTGAAATTCACCAGAGAATTGACCTCCTCGTTTCTACTGTAAAGTCTGTAAAATCAAAAAAGCATCCAGAAATTATGATTGAAGTTGGAAAAAAAAATCTATCAGCCCTAGGTTATGGAATTTGGACACACTATCCTTGCTACCAAAAAACAACAACGTAGAGCTTAACGAGCTACATCTTGAAGTCCCCAATATCAAGCTAAAACATTCACAGGTCACAAAGTTTCTGTGAGTGGAAAGCCAGAGGTGGCAGTGACCTGTGAAATGTAAAAGGCAAAGTTACTATTGTATGTCATCTTTGGATCAGGTGTGGTCCTACAAAGTTGAAATTGACTCTTTCCTCCTGCTGCGCTAAACTCCTAAACTTCCAACCATATTCTACTGTACTCTAAAATACAGAACAGTAGAGGCATTGAGATGACTGAGAAGTTTGGATGTTAGAGAGAATCACTTATTCAAAGTGATCTGTACCAAAAATCACATGGAATTATTTGTTTCTATAGTGACTATAAAGTGACATTAACCAGGAGATGGAGGTGACTCAGTACCCTTTACCTACAACCAGCAGAACTGTTCAGGGTGCATGGATTGAAGCAGGCCCTTTCGCTGACACACCAGCAATAAATAACAGATAAAGCATCCAGAGATTATGTCCCCATCAATGCTCAATTAGGTTTATATTGCCATAAGTAACTACCATATGGCATAGCTTCCACACCAGCTGTTTTCCAGTCATCAGTGGATATTAGTCTACAAAGGACACTTGTGCAAAGTTATGTCAATGTTTAACAGTGATTAGAAAAAAGGAGAGAACTAACACATTTCAGAGGCTGTCTTAAAACATGTAGATTAGTATCCAATATAAGGGGCCAGATGTGGTCTGACTGCACTGTAACACTCTGGGGACACCGAGTAGCTGTGAATCCATTTTAACTGGCTGGTTATACTGGGTGTATGGTTGTTTTGTGTCACAAGATTGGTAACTGGAATGTAGTCCAAGAAGTCCACAGCCGTATTTTTCAACTCACAAACCCACCATCCATCAAGTTGCATTTGCTGTGAATGCTGAGGGAATCCATCCAGCACTATCACCAGTGGAAGCTGATGTAAAAGGTTCTGCCCTAAAATACTTGTAAAAGCTGCAGCCATTGCTTGGACATTTTAAATTACCACTGAAATATATTTTTACTGCATCCACAATGTTAAACCTCTGAACAGACTGAAATCTGAAAGGAGTTTTCACACACCAGCTTTTATTGTCCACTGATGTGGAGCCAGCGCAGCAGCTCCCAGAGTCAAGTGACATTGATGATTGTTAAGCCAATGCTGAAATGTCCAGCAGGAGGCCACTAGAGCCAAGGAAGAAACCTCCTGTCCCCATACCCACCATCTAGGGTGACCAGATGTCCCGATTTTTACAGGGACAGTCCCGATTTTGGGGACTTTTTCTTATATAGGCTCCTATTACCTCTCGCCCCATGTCCTAATTTTTTACACTTGCTGTCTGGTCACCCTACCACCACCAGAGCTGACCTGATGCCCTGCTTTGGAGGTATTGCTATGACTCTGCTTGGACATGGAATGGGGGATATGCTGCCACTCTTGCCACATGTCCTCTCTGCTGCGGGGTGGGCCCAGGGCCCCATATAGAGTGTGAGTAGGGCCCAGGTTCCTTTAATCCAGCCCTGCAGTGTGAGGTCTTAGTGCACTGTGACCAGTTGCGCTTCCTGCTCATTCAGTCTGGTTCTCTCTCATGCTGACCAGCTTGGAGATCACTCTCTCCTCAGCACACCCATTTCAGCAAAATTATGCACAGACTAAACAAGAGGTTTTAGTATTTTTTTTTTTTGTAATATGGCTGGAAAATTAGCGTACATTCATCTCTGATCACAAACCATTTTAGGACCAAAAAATAAAAGATATTCTAGTTCTAGCTGCATTGAGATGCTAATGGGGAGAAGTCTAAATGATGGTCCATTTGAATGATATCAGATAGCCCTTCAACACAAAATGCTGCTCTCTTTTTACCGTTGGACGATTCTGTGGCATACTGTTATGCATCAGGCACAAAACGACGTCTAGCTCTACATTGTTTTGGTCTAGTAGAGTGCAGTGCTGCTGACAGTGCCACTCTATGCTTGTGTAAATGCAGTTAGCCATAATGAATGCAGCTACATCCACCAAATGATTTCCTCTCGCCCTGTGCTCATAGGCCTAAATAAGATAAATATGCAACAGGTGCAGCTAAAGCTCTAGCATGCATGATATATCACTGTTCTGTTAGCAGCAGCATATTTCCGTCAGTGTGATATTCATGCCTGGGAGTAAATGTGTCAGAGGAGAAAATGGACACAAAGTTCATGAGTTATGGTCCTGTTTATATTTCCAGCCCAGGGCAAAAGTGTGTAGTATGATCAAATGCTGCTGCAGCTTTGTTTGACATGTATACATTCAGCAGGGTATTAAAAGCTCACTACAGCGTAACAACTTCATCACATCTCAGACCATATTTCTGTTCACAAAATGCACTGTGCAGAAGGCAGTGCTGGTTTTTTTTCTTACTATTCTAATTAAGTTCCTTGTTCAGTGTTAGAAGAAAGTGGCTCCTTCTGCCATTATTTTTTTACTGTAATCATGTTAGAGGATGGGGCCCAGAACTCCGGGCCAGACAGAAGGGCTCAGAGAAATAGAGTCCTGGACACAGAGCAGGGGACAGGTCATGGAGACCTCAGTCCAAGGCAGGGGAAGGGGAAAGGAACCTCAGCGATTACCTAAAGAGAGGCAGAGTCTTGGTTTTTGAGCCCAACGGGTTGCAATTGTGTTTATACCAGGGAATATGAATTAAGCCAGCACAGCCTGAAAAGTGGGAGAGGCTGGGCAGAAGGTGGCATAGACATTGTGGCTGGTGAGCACACTGATTCACTCGCACCCCATGACACCTTCCATTGGTGGAGCTTCAGTGCGAATTAACGCTTTCCACCACCTCAGTGGAAACCCTGAGGGAGGGCAGAGGGGGGAGCTGTACCTGCCCTCCCACTCCCCAAGCACAGGAGGTTAGCTAGCACAGAGAGGTGCAGCTGACATCAACGGGGTAAACTGAGAGCTTCCCTACAACACTGACACCTGTAACAAATGAGCACCCTCCTCCCACCAGCTTTACTGAATCTGGCCCTGAGTGTTTTTGAAATGGTCCTGCAGACATTACGCCTTGAATTGGATTGCCATAGTTGAATATAACCAATTAAGCCTTAAATTTGTGCTGTAGGAGCAGAAAAAAAGTGGGTTTAGGCTAAGCATAGTTAGGATTTTAATTTCAGTCGGAGAAGTGTCAGCAGTTTCCCAGAAAGTGAGGGTTAAGTGGTACGTTAGTATATCAGTGCCATCTTGTAACTGGAATTTTACTTTTAAATACACACAGCAATCATAGTAATTAAAGACAGTGCAGGTTTACTCCTTGCAGTTGTTTGCTAATGTTTTGTCCAGTCTACCTTTAAATCTCCTATGCAACAGGTTTTCTACCACATTCCTTTCCACTCCTCTCTTTATCATTTTCACTCTGTGCCTGTGCCTTTCTCTTTTGTGCTGCAGGCCTTGCTCTTTTCATGAGTCATTTTTAAACTATTTTGAAATAATGGAAATTAGTTTTAAAAAAATTATATTACAGAGAATAAAGGAGAAAAGGATTGAAAGGAAGGAGTTAACACAGAGAGACAAAAGAATGCATTGAGCAAATAAAAATAATTCCAAAGTCGTCATCTCAATTTTGGGTTTAGTTGCAGGTTTGGGGAACTTGTAATATTGCATTAACTGAAAGTGAAAAGCTACTACATAATAGTGTTTAGTGTTCTTTGAAATGAAATATAGTTTGTTTGAAAAAAGAAACCCAATATATTTTAGTAAATTTCTAGAGGAAATGGAAAGCAACCATCTAAAAGATTGTAATGGCCACCATGGCCACCTGCTAGGATAATGATGATTCTGGATAAGAGGTAATGAAACAGGAAATCAGAAATGTAACTTGTCCCCTTATCCATTAACAGAAAGATGGAAGTTATACTGCCACCTTGTGGTAAAAATATTGCAAGTTAGGAAATAGCACTTTGATACTTTGCTTTAAGCAGCAATTATTTGACATAAAAATTTCAAATGATTATAATTCTGAGTGATTATGTTGGAAAAATCTAACATGTAAATAACATCACCCTGATTAGAAATGGGAAGTAGTACAAGGAAAAAGCTCAGTTTGCTTATTGATTAGTATATGCTTTTTACCCTGATTTTAGTTCAAATCTCTACCTCTATTAAATATTCAGGGGGAGAGGAGAGTGAGCAGAGTGTGGAGAAGAATAAATAAATTGTTCTCTGTTTTAAAATGAGGACATTTACAGGCCTTCATGAATGCAAAAATCCATCATCATGTTGTTTGTCTTTTGCAATTGTTTCCAAGCTTCTCCATGAATTTTGATTTTCTCAGATACTGCATGTAGTTCTGGGACACTTTCCAACTCTATCACATTTAGAAACATAGGGCCTCTGAAGCATCAGCAAAAAAAAAGAAACCTGGAAAATTCTCTGCTTAAGAAATAATTATGCTCATATATAGTGTGTTCTAAATTTCTCTTCTCTCTTTTTGTTACTAAGAATATTAGTATTAAGAAGAGGATTTGGGTTTCCTAAGTATTTTTGTGAGCCTGTGCTTTTCCTCCAATTTTAGTTCATAATCCTTTGTGCTATTACAACTGGTTGCTGTGGAATTTATTGTGATGTCAGACATTTATGATTTCAGAACTTGAACCTGATGAGCTCTTAGCAATCCTCTTTTCATACCAATTTTGTATCAGATTATTGCTGACTTCTGTGCTAGCGTATGCAGGCAGGGAGGACAAAATGAACCTCTCCACTGGCACCTTCCTGAAAAAGGGACTGGCCCCAGTTGTTCACTATCTAGCTTCCCACGTGTGTTTGCTAACCCAAAGAGGGCATGGAGGAGATGGAGCAATGGTGAGGTGTTTCAGTGCTGCAGTGCTTAGTAGAGTTAGGGTAGCCACCTGCTGACAGCGAAAGAAAGAAATCTTTCCTGAAGTGAATTTTCTGGAAATCATTACATTTATTGCATTTATTTTGATTTTTCCAGCCTCTGTCTCAGGCTCTAACCACATCTCATTACTCAGAACAAAACATACAGTACATATTTTTTTAAATGTGTTTGATTATTGGACTGTCCCATGCTAACATGGTGATTATTATGTCTGATTTTATAGCACACGGCAGCATGCTAGGCACCACAAAATACAGAAAGGGAGACAGGATGCATGCCCCAAATAGCTTAAAAGCTACTTTAGACATTTGATGGCCGAGATTCTGTGCCATGCCTCTAATAGACTGGGCACATTTTCTATAAAATAAGATGCAGGAGACATATTTGGGGAAAAGTAGGTAAAGTAGTTATCTTTCATAATTTGAATGTGCTGAAGTTGAAAAAAATGTTTCCCGAGCTGAATTTTGAATATTGTGCCTTCTAAACTGGGGTTCAAAATTTAAGTAAATTTTGAAAAATTAACATATTTCTATGGATTTTATTCCACTACAAATAGTTACTATATATCCTGCACATTGTTTAGCCAAGCATAGTTTAACAGTTCCTACACATGCCAACAGACCCATTGCACTTACAGGTCCCGGTGCATGCCAGTGTCGCATTTCTGTAGCTATCCCATTGGGATATGCACCTTTTGAAACATCCACAGGCAGGGCGCTGGAACGATTTGTGTAGTGGGGGCGCTGAGAGCCGTTGAACCAAACTGTAAACCTTGTATATGATAGAAAACCCTTCAAGCCAGGGATGCAGCAGCAACCCCAGCACCCCTAGCTCCAGCACCTATCTCCACTGGTAACAATTCCTGCACAGCTTTTGGGGATTGGCTCCAGGAACATTAGCTTGGGTACCAGTTCTCCACTGAGTTTGGTACAATTTATATTCTCTGATGAGGGTAGTGTGGGATTGTTGCAATTTGCCTGCATCCATGGCTTGAAAGTGAGTTATTTGGATACAATAGTGCAAAACATCACTTGTTAGGGGCAGTGCCTCTGGTGATCAAATGGTTGGAGAACAATACCACCTATGCCTTGTTGCAGCTCTCCTCATCAGGTAAATTGTACATGTTGCAGATGAACTTTTTGCTGAAATGATTGTTTCAGTCTATCAATCATCTTCCCCTTAGAAGTCCATGTTTCTCCATGAATGTTGTCCAAGAAGTTTTCTTGCTGTGCCCAGCAATATGGGAAACAGTATCACAGCCTGTCAGTGCATGGAAGAAGAATATTGTTTCTATGTCTGCTTGATAAACAGGCAGAAGCTTCCCTCGAATAGCATGAACAGGATTTTTTTTTTATGTTCCAGCCTTCATCTACAACTTGTTTCAAGGCATTTTGTCATAGTGTGCCACTAACAGAAGAAGATGATCAGTATCTTGTGCTGACACAATGACACAGTCATCATGTGTGTGCATGCAGTGCAATACAATCCTGGTGTCTGCCTCTTCATAGTCAGCTTGCAACTGAATTATGTCCAGGGTTGGGTTTGATGATTTAACCATAGTGTCTTCTTTGAACCTCTGGATATGACAATGGTTTTGTGTTGTGGAACACTATCTAGGAGTTCTTCAGAGAAGAAGCAAGCCAGACCAGGCTTATTTTGGGGATGGGTCAAGAAGTCTGGCCATCTGTTAGGAAGTGGAACAGATCTGTCCTCAGTGATTTTTCTGAATTGACCTAGAAGCTTTGGAGTGCTTTTGTCGCATAATTCCTCTAATAGAATCCCATCGTAACCTATCAAAAGTTACATCAATCCTGTTGAAATGCTGTCCAGAATGAAGAACTGACTTAACAAAAATGTTTGCAAGGTCACCAAAGGTTGTATATTGAAGAGATTTTCCCAGTGCCATTACAAGTGCTTGGCCATCCATCACCACAGAGGATGTACTAGTAAGTGTTATCTCAGGAGAACAAAGGATGTGTCTGGTTAAAACATCTATCATAACAGACTTACTTCCAACTCTAAGACACTTGTACCTCAGCAAGAGCAAATGGAATGCAATATTTTATGCCGACCCATTGTCCTTCCCGCATTATAGGCACTAATGATGCGCAGTCGTATGAGACGATCAGCCTTTATTGTGACTTTCTTTTTTTTTTTCTTTTCTTTTCTTTTTTTCCCCCCAACTGCATAGTGGGAGGAAAACGTCAAAGTCCATGTCTTTTTATGTGGATCACAGAATTTGCTATGGGGGCTTCCCTCCTTCGGCATCATGAGCCTTTCCTGACCGGGCCGGCTCTGGCCTTTTTGCCGCCCCAGGCAAAAAAGCCTCCCGCCGCCGCCCCCTCCCCCCCCCACAGGGAGCACGGCAGGGGAGGGCACCGAGCCCGGCCACAGGCCCGCTCTCCCCAACCGGCCGAAGCGCCGGGGGAAGGGCGGTGAGCCCGCTGCGGCTCCACTCTCCCCGGCAGCCAGAGCGCCAGGAGGAGGGCGGAGAGCCCGGCCGGGGCTCCGCTCTCCCCGGCGGCCAGAGCGCCGGGAGGAGGGCGGAGAGCCTGGCCGGGGCTCCACTCTCCCCGGCGGCCAGAGAGCCCGGCCAGGGCTCCGCTCTCCCCGGTGGCCAGAGAGCCCGGCCGGGGCTCCGCTCTCCCTGGCGCCCAGAGAGCCTGGCCGGGGCTCCGCTCTCCCCGGAGGCCGGAGCACCGCGGGGAGGGCGGCGAGCCCAGTCACGGCCCCGCTCTCGGGCCGCCGCGCCGCACTGCCCCGCCCCGTCCCCCTCCAGGTGCCACCCCAAGCACATGCTTGGTGGGCTGGTGCCTGGAGCCAGCCCTGTTTCCTGAACAAAGCTATTCAGTTGCTCCTGGACAAATACTTGTGTATGCTTCCCCAGGGCTTTTAGGAAGTTCATTGATATGTGTAGACATCCTAAGTGTGGAATCAGGGTATCTTTATATTCTTGTACTGGCCATTTTAGCTTCATCAGAGCAGGGAAGAATGTTTGATCAACAGTCAAGATTACATGTTTCTGTTGAAGATAATGTGTGACTTGTGCAAGTCTTTTCACAACAATATTCACTTTATCAACTTCATGATCTGGGGACTGAATGAGAGGTAAGTAGCCCTATGTAGTTAATGGAGAGTTATTGTTACTGTGATTTTTATTAAAACTTGTCCTGCCAGATTTTGGATTTTCAAATTGATGTTTAAGTAAAAATGCCATATTTTTGTGCTTTCAGAACTGACTGGCAATCATTTATGTGTCGATTAAACCATTGTGCCAAGACATCTTCATTGAGTTTTGGTTCTGCTTTACCTTATGTAATATGAGCAGGAAATAGGGTGACCAGATAGCAAATGTGAAAAATCAGGACGGGGTTGGGGGGGTAATAGGAGCCCATATAAAAAAAAGCCCCAAATATTGGGACTGTCCCTATAAAATCAGGACATCTGGTCACCCTAGCAGGAAAGATGGTGTTCATTGCATCTGGAACATTCAAAGTAGCATGCTTTGTGGACTCAATGCCCTGCATATCAGATTAGTTGTGGGTCCTCTCTGTCAGGCTGCGTGTGGCATGAAACATCTTTTGCTCATCAAGTATATACTCATTTATATCAATGTTCACTGCAGTGTCCTTTTTCACTTGTTGTCAATAACAATCGCATTGTTCATATGATACTGTTGAGGGATGCATCAGGTTCAAACTACCTCCATGTTTCGTCTGTGGAATACCTGATGATGATAATAAATATAATTAATAACTAGCACATGAATATGAATAAATAACAAATATATAATAAATATTTACCAGTATCTCGCTTATGCCATGGCATTGGTATCCAAATCAAAACTCAACTCACTTACACTGTAAGCAAAACTCAGCTATTTTTGAAAGAGGCAAACTTACTGAAATAAACTATTTCATACTATGTGCATCAGACTTTGTGTAATGCATAGCAGTGCATTTAACTCTTTCACATATCAAAAATAGCTGAAAAATAGTTAGTTAGCTTAATCTTAAATGTCGTCCTTACTGCAAAACCAACAAAATTCAAGTGCATGTCATCACATGACCCGAGGAATCTGAGAGTATAATCTTCAACAGAGATCTATCCCTGCGTTTCCCGAAAGCACAATAGTCCAAATTAAGAACTTATTCCATATTTAGTACCTCTCTTTTACTTCCTATTTATTTTTTAAGTTACAAATGGTAGCCATTTTTTTTACTTAGCTTAAAAGTTCAAAGTTCAGCTTGATAAACATCATTTTCAGATTAAACACATTCTAATGATGAAAGAAAACATGTTTACCAAGTTTTCCCTGGAAAAGCTTTCTGTTTCATTAATACAGATTTATCTGGGAATTTGGCATACTCTATAATAGGCACAGGACAAACTTGCAGCCCTGGGGGCAGGTGGCTTTAAATCATATTTGCACCCTCCATGTTCCAAGCTCTTCCAGGGGCTATCCCCGGATGTAACGTAGACAGCCCTTGAGGCCTGTTCGAGTTACAGCAGTGTCCCAGGCTGCCCCATGGTATGGGTCACAGTACTGTGGAGATTCCAGGCTGCTCTGCTTGCTACAACCCTGCCCCCACCCCCACCCATGACTGCAAGTGCCTTGTGCTAGAGTCAACAAGGGGATGCTCAGGAGGCAGCCTTACAGCTGACCTCCTCAGTGCCTACTCAAAGGGAATCCTCTCACAGCTGGATACGGGGCTTTCATGGCCCCTTTGCACTGTTCCTGCCCTTTTACCTAGCATACAGAGGTCAGAGCAGCAATGGGATTGTAGTAGGAAGGGCAAGGGCAACTTCAAGAAGATGACATGGTTACTGGGCAAAGGCTAGCGCACAGCATAAAGGAGCAGAGAGGGTTTTGTAAACCTGGCACACCACAACCTTCAGCTCTCAATCTATCAAACCAACTCTGTTCCAGTACCCACAAATAGATGTATTTAGTGGGCAACGGTGTATATGAATTAACTATCGACCACTGAAGTCACTGCTCAGAGAATCCCCATCAACAGAACTGGTGGAGAATACACTAAAAAAACGGTCGGGGGGATTTTTTAAAAAAAAATTGTATATTTTTTAAAATAAGTTTGCCAGAAAATTTCACTCAGCTCTGTTGCTGGTGAGAAAACCTGCAAAACTTGGACAAAAGGTTCATTTTCATAAAAAAAAAAACTTTTTTTTTTTTTTGCTTTTTTGTTTTTGTTTACAAGTTGCATTTTCAATTGAAAACTTGAAATTTGGAAAATTTCTACCATCTCTATCTATCAGCCTTGTTCTCTGCATGGCAGAGACCTGCAGCCAGATCCAGAGATTGAATATCACTGGTGGAAACTCTGGTTTTAGGCCTCCACTGGTGGTAAATCCACTTGGAGCACAAGATGCTCACTGCTCATGTACGGTGCTTGGTGCCAGTTAGCACAATCCCTATAGTATACGAGGCCATCCCCAGAGAGGGAGAGGTCTGGTTGGTGGGGGTGCACTCATTCAGTGCCTCTCTTATGCAGCCTCTGCCAGAAGGAAGGTGTCCTTTGGATCCCTGACCAGTTCTGAAAACTATCCTCGTGGATAAATCTCTCCTCTGCCCCAGGAGGTGCAATTTGTACCTCCTTCTAGCTTTCAGGGCCCAGGGATGAATCTTGACCATACTCTAAATACTGGGCTCGCGTCAGTGCTTTTCTCCTCACATCTCCACTTTGATATTCATGCATTGTCTTCTCCTGGCTAAGCATGGATGTTTGAATAATATTCTCTAATATGCCTCCCATATACAGTGGGGAACTGGGCCAGATCCTCAGCTAGCGTAAATTGATCCAGCATTCGCAGAGATTATTTTTGACTAGCACAACTCTGGACCAACGTGATTGATCATAGAGAGGGATGGTTTGGGTTCTTTTTATAATAACTTCTTTGGGAAAACCTTAGGGCATGGCTACACTTGCAGATGTAGAGCGCTGTGAGTTAAACCAGCCCTCGGAGACTGCAGCCGGCAAAGCGCAGTTCACACTGTCAGCTGCAAGCACACTGGCGTGGCCACATTTGCGGCACTTGCAGCAGCATTGGGAGCGGTGCATTATGGGCAGTTATCCCACAGAGTACCTCTTCCCATTCTGGCGCTGTGGCTTGTGAGAAGGGGGTGGGGAGTGCAGGGCATTCTGGGTCCTGTCCCAATGCCCCGTGATGCATCGCTTCGCATCCCAGCAATCCCTGTGCTTCCGTCCACATTTGGCGCCATCTTTCAACGGTCTTTGTACTGCATGCTCTGTCTTCCCTTTCAGTCTGCAGGAATGGAGCCCGAACTGCTGAGGAATATGCTGATGGGTCTCACCAGCACATCACGAATTACCGTTGAGTTACTCCTTAAGCTAAAAACTGACAGTGAGGAGTCTGAAGATGTCGACTCGCATAACGCATACGACACGAGATTGCTTGTGTCATTAACAGACATGTTCACCTCCATGGAATGCTGCTTTTGGGCTCAGGAAACAAGCACTGAATGGTGGGATCACATCATCATGCAAGTCTGGAATGACGAGCAGTGGCTGCAGAACTTTCAGATGAGAAAAAACACTTTCATGGGACTGTATGATGAGCTCGCCCCTACCCTGCGGCGCAAGAACACGAGATTGAGAGCTACCCTGCTGGTGGAGAAGTAGATAGCTATTGCAATCTTGAAGCTGGCATCTCCAGACAGTGGGAAAGTTGACCGTTGGAATCATGTTGATGCAAGTTTTCAGGGCCATTTAATCACATCCTGTTCAGAAGAACTGTTACTCTGGGTAACTTGCATGACATTGTGGCTGGCTTTGCACAAATGGGTTTCCCTAATTGCGGAGGGCGATAGATGGGACGCATATTCCAATTCTGGCACCAGCCCACCTAGTCTCCGAGTACGTTAACTGGAAGGGGTATTTCTCTATGGTTCTCCAGCCGCTTGTGGATCACCGTGGACATTTCATTGACATTAACGCAGGCTGGTCTGGAAAGGTGCATGACGCACGCATCTTTCGGAACACAGGCCTGATCAGGAAGCTGCAAACCGGGACTTTCTTCCCAGACCAGAAGATCACCGTAGAGGAAGTCAAAATGCCAATTGTGATCATTGGAGACCCTGCTTACCCTTTAATGCTGTGGCTCATGAAACCCTACACAGGGAGCCTTGACAGCAGCAAGGAGCAGATCAACAACAGGCTGAGTCAGTGCAGAATGACTGCGGAGTGTGCTCTTGGCCATTTAAAGGGCCACTGGCGCTGTCTGTATGGGAAACTGGACCTGGCCGATGACAACATCCCCACAGTTTTATCCGTCTGCTGTACCCTCCATAACATTTGTGAAGGGAAGGGTGAAAAATTCACTCAGGCATGGACCTCAGAGGTTCAATACCTGGAGGCTGAATTTGAATAGCCAGAGAGCAGGGCTATTAGAGGGGACCAGCGCGGGGCTGCAAGGATTAGGGATGCCTTGAGGGAGCAATTTGAGGCTGAAGGCCACCAGTAATGTCTGGTGCCCTGCACGGGAGTGAAGTGCAGTGGTTCCAATGTTAGTAAGAACCTGTGTTTGCTACGTATGATGCACTGACTTGCAGTGCCTGTTGCTTTCATGGGCTATGGTATCTTTTACTTAATGCAATAATAAACAATGTTTTCAAAGCCAAAAAATTCATTTATTGAAAAGAAAATTCATTTATTGAAAAGAAACAACTGCTTGGGAAACAGAAAGGGCGTGACACTTCTGTGCTGTGTGGGACGAGGGAAGGGGGTGGGGTGGGGAACGGCACAGTCACAGATTTGCGTATGTCCTGTTATCATACTCAGCCTTCCTGTCTGGAGTGCTGTGCAATGAGTGCTGCACTTCAGGATGGCTATACTGCATGGTGATGGGGGGTTGAGTGCAGTAGGTAAGGGTCGTAGTTTGCAGGGCTGGGTGGTGAAGCTACAGGTGTTGGAGGCAGCTGGTGGCAGCATGTCCTCTTTGCTTCTATGTGGCCACTTCCTGATTCTTTGGAGTCTTTTGGCCGTTGATAACAAGGATGGCTGGAATCTCAAGGTTGCATCTGTAAAGCCAAAATGCAACACTTAACAGAGGCAGCATTGTTCACCTCAGACAGAGCAATGATTCGGCCGTACTTAAAGACAAGCACAGTCTACACGATAGCAGAAATTACCTGTCCCAAAGTGAGCACAGATAACCCACAGGAGCCCCAAAATGGTGAGTAAGCACAGGGGCAAGGGGGACTGATGGTTTCATGTCTGTACTGTCCTCTGGGTTTCTGTGCCTTGGGGAGAGCCAACAGCTGCAGGGGGCCCCTATACTGAACACTGTCCCCACATTTTCCACAGGATGAGTTTGTCCTGGAAGATATCTCACTGCTGAGGGTGACCTGGGAAGCAAGGGATGGTCTCCTACTACAATGTGGCTTCCGCCCAGGCCCATATGCAGCTTGCCTGTGTGCAGCAATGGTCCCCCTGTCCCTCACAGCACAGTGGCACGGACATGTTAGCCTTACTGCAACAAGGCGCACATTAGCTCTGCCAAGGAACCTGCGCAAGCGGATTGTCCAGCCTCTGCATGAGACTTTTGAAGAGATCACTGAGGCAGATTATCACGATGTGAGAGAGCACATCAATGTTCTATTCCGCATCTAGGCATGCTTGCAGCCCTAACCCTCCTTGCCCCAAGAGCCTGCAGCAAAATTTTTCCTTCTCAAAATAAAAGCCACTTACCGGACACCTCCTCTGGTATTTGTCCTTCCCCAAGCACTGTCCATTGTGACTGACTACCTTCCTCCTGGCTTGAAAACAGCTCCTGGCTGCATGCATCTTGGGATGCTGGGCTGTCTCCCTCCTCCTCAGGACCCTCGCTCCTGCTTTCCTTCTCCTCCTCCTCCTCCTACCTTGTTGAACTGGGCTCTGAAGTGTCCATGGTGGTCTTCGGAGTGGAGGTGGGATCACCCCCAAGTATCGCGTCCAGCTCTTTGTAGAAATGGCAAGTTGTGGGGGGAGCACCCGAGCGGCTGTTTGCCTCGCAGGCTTTGCGGTAGGGATTCCGCAGCTCCTTCACTTTAACCCTGCACTGCAGTGCGTCCCAGTCATGGCCCCTTTCCATCATGTCCCTTGATATTTGCCTGAAGGTATCGTAATTCCTACGGCTGGAGCGCAGCTGGGACTGGACAGCTTCCTTCCCCCAAACACTGATGAGGTCCAGCACCTCGCCATTGCTCCATATTGGGGATCGCCTGGCATGTGGAGGCATAGTCACCTGGAAAGATTCGCTGAGAGCACTCCACGCCTGGCTGAGCAAACAGGAAGGGGATTTTCAAAATTCCCAGAGAATTTAAAGGGCGAGTCTGACGGTTGGTCACCCGAGGGCAGGGCAGTAGAGTTCAAAGTGATGACCAGAGTGGCTAGAACAACCAGCCTGGCGCAGCAAGCGTTATGCTTCTCGTGGAAGTGGATTATCAGGAGCGCTCCAGCCGCGAAGTCCGGGTGCTCTACGGGCCTTGCCAGTGTGGACACATCATGAGTTAGGGCGCCCGGGACTGCTTTAATGTGCTCTAACTCACAAGTGTAGCCATGTCCTTACAGTGTGAAAAAAACGTGTGTAAGCCAGTGGGAACTGCAGGTGTTCAGCCCTCTGAAGATGAGGCTACTTTTATTTAGGAGCCTAAATATGAATTTTAGGTTCACAACTTCAGTTAATCAGTTTAAAACTTTTGGCCCATGTGTCTTCCCAGTAAGCAGTTGAGCTTGGGAAGTCTGGCATTCATCAGGAAAGGCTCTCTTCTCTCAGTGCTTCAGTGAAAGTCTGGGAGAATGCAATAAAGTATAGTAATCTTTCAAAGGAGAAAGGGGAGCTTCCAGTGGGTTATTCTGGCTCTGTTAGCATAGAGCACACAGTACCAACTGAGAGGTGGGAGTAATAAGATTGAAATGTAGACATAATAACAATTTTCTTTCAGTGTGAGCTGCCATTCAAAAGTGCTGTACTACATGATCTACTCATTATAGAGGCCCAAGATTATCTTTAATAAGCAGTTCATATAGTACAACAATTCTGAATGGCAGTTCAGACTAAAAGAAAATTGCAAGTAGAATGGAGTATTCGTATGATGGAGGAAAACATACTTGTTTTTTTGTTTTTCTTAACAGGAGAATGTTGTTGATCCTGTATCACAGCCAGACAAAAGGGTCAGATAATAACAGTGTACTTTGAAGGAAGACGTATTTCAATATTCTGCCTTTACAGGGATACTGCAAGATCAAATTAGGCACCAAATTTAGGTTTTTTTAAAAAAAATATGATTTTTTATTAATTTTATAGAACATTATGAAATTATATAGGACTTTTCCATAAGGTTGGTTGTTTCAGTCTTTATACCCTTTATATGTATCACTATGATTACTTCATTGAGGCATTCCTCATCATCTTCTGCTTCAAGTGCCAGGGGCATTTCTTTAATCTTGCTTTCACTAATATAAATACATAGCAACATATATATTAAAAAAACGAGGAAAACCCTACTGAAACAAGACACTCCCCTGCTCAAACTTCTCTTCCTGGGGAGAGGATAAGAGACCAAACAACAAATGACAGATATTAGTCGCATAGTTTAATGCACTACTATGGCGATGAGCGCGGTATAAGAACCTCTATAGAACAGAACACCCTTTACTGCCATTAACCCTAATGAAGCACAGTGTTGTTCAAACCAACAACACTTTTGTTTCTGTATCAGGCTGGATGTCCTCCATTATGATCTGTTTTCCTTATGCCTGGGTGTAGATGGCTATTGCAGATTTTCTGAAAGATTTGTAGCGAAGTAAAAGTCACTGGTGCAGAGGGACTGGATCCTGAGTCTCCCACACCTTGGGGGAGTTCTTTGACCACCAGGCTATTGAGTCATTCTCATGCGTCTGCTTCCTCCTCCTTGGACCAAATGACTCTTTAAGAGAGAGCGGGCTCAAGCATGACAGTGACTCTGTGGACTGGTCATTAGAGCACTCACCCGAGAGGTGGGGGATCCAGTCCCCCTGCTCCAATGACTCTTTAATCATTTATCCAAAGTGCAACAGGAGAAAGCGAGTGCCCCCCCTACATCATAACAGCTCAGTGGTTAAAGCCCCCGCACCTGAGAGGTGGGAGACCTCTGTTCAAATCCTTTCTCTCCCTCAGACAGAGGAGGAAATCGAACTTGGCTCTCACATCCTGGGTGAGTACTCTAACCACTGGGCTAAACGTTATAAGATAGGCACCAGCATTGGGCCTCACATATGACTTAGCTGGCTGAGCGCCTATCTTCCCCCTGTGTGAGAAACCCTCTGGGGCTTAGGCGAGAGATAGGTGCCTTTGTGCTTACTGGGAGACAGCAATGCATATGCTCAAAAGCAGAAACATAAGTAGCAGGCAACTTTTAGTGCACAAACTTAGGTGCCGAGTAACTTTAGGCACCTACCAGATTTGGCAGGGGATCTTGTTCGTTGACGTGGTGCCCATACTAGGACTTAGGCACCTAACTCCTTTTGAGCATCCAGGCCTTTATATTCTAGAAGAAGAAGGTGTATATTAAAAAGCACAATGGTGGTACATTTTATAGCAATATTGCAAAAGCCTAGCACTCTATCCGTATTTTAGCAGCTGAAATGTGCTAAGCGAGGCCCAAGAGATCATTTTGCTGTCTGACTTTGGCTTGAATTGGTAGTTTAAATTAATGGAAATGGTGTGCTGTTTGATGGACATCTGAAAACAAGGAAGGGTGTAAGACAGATGTGTGCTCACGTAGTTTTGCTATGTAAATATCTCTGGTTTTGTTTTTAAGTTGCTAGTGATGAGTTATGCTAGAAATCCACGCAAGGCTGTGAAGGAAGTGTTTTGGCCCTTATAAATACTTTACAAGACTTCATTGACCAAGAATAACACTGTGGCATTACATCGCTGTATGGTAGAGTGGAAACTAAGGGCTGGGTCCTCAGTTGGTATAAATCAGCAAACTCAGTGGAGTTACGCCTCTTTACACGAGCCAAGAATCTGGCCCTAAAATTGTGCTACGCCAAGTTTCTAAATATATAATACACAGGTATACAATTTGCAGGCGACTGGTCAGCAAGGAGGCTGAGGGTATGGCAATACAACATTATTAGTTTTTTGTAGCTAACAAGCACACATTTGTAAATGGAAATTAAACTCTCAGTGAGTATTTCAGACAAAAGTCTCTAGGTACTTTAAATTGAAAATAATAAAAATCTGTCTCATACAGTGGATCACACATAAGCTCGTCTCTATTATTTTTAACACATTTTATAATATTCCAGCTGAAATCTTCTAAGCCTGATGCATGATCATGATGAAACCTCACACCTGTCATGCTGATATGAAATAACCAGAATTTATAACTACAGAGTAAAGCAGGAAGTCACTACCGGTGCGAGTGAGCAAGAGAGAAATATTCCTGTGAAGACATCGGAATGATAAATCATTGCAGCCATTTTTGATGCGCATTTACAAATACTGATCTGTTTTCCCCTGGAGCCCAGGGCATGTATATCAGGGACTGCCCCAAGCCGTTAGCTATTGGCTACAGGGAACATTTAGTCAGCATGCAGCATGCTAACTTATCCAGGGGAAAAGTGTTGTCGTGAGAATATCATCGTAGTGATCCAGGAAAGTTTAAATGTTAACTCTGCTTGAAGTGCACACAATATTTTGTTTTCCTCTGTTGGCAGCAATGAAGTTAGAACCCAGATCCAAATGCTCCAAAAATAACACCACGAATTAAAGGAGAATCAACTTTCGCTGTTAGCATAGGGGCTGGGCGCATGAGTCAGCAGTTCTGATTCCATCTGATAAATGACAGTGGTTCTATGTGCTTTTATAATGTTTTTCATCCAGACATCCCAAGCACTTTGGAATATTAATGAAGCCTCAGTGAGACAGGCAGTTCACTGATTAACTTGTTAGCAAGTTAAATGTTGTTGCTGTTGTTATTTATTATTTGTTTTGTGACAGTCAGCAGCGACCCCCCCCCTTAACAGCTACCAGCCTTTATGGCAGCCAGCGGCCATTAGGGAAAAGCAGACACCTCACGTACACAGTGTCCTGAACTTTTGAACCATCTTCTCTTCTCAGCCTTGAGGCAGTTGGAGCTGGTCCCAAACCGGTTTTCACTGACCAGATTGCAGAAGTGCAGGGTTTGTTAACCACCAATCAAATGTTAACACGACTGGAGCCTGTGTTTGAGTGTGTATAAAAGATCTTTGGCTTTTGTATGAGTTAGAGTTTATGTACCAAGGTGCAAAGCTCTCCTTTCTTCTGCAGAATAAAGCAACCTCTTCCTTATCCCTGTCTGGCTGTTATTGGCTCTCAGCTAGGCGGACCCGACATTAGGGTAACAGTTTCTGGCACCCCAGATGGGACCCTCGTAGCTCGGACATTGGACTCCGGACGGCTGCGGCGAACTAGGAACGGCGCCAACGGGGTGCTTAGCCCCTCCTCCTTACTTCACCGCAGCCCCTGGGGTTCGTGCTCCGATAAGGTGAGTCCTAATAGAATAAGGAAACACTACCTGGCTCTGGTTCTGTTCTGGTTAACTGGTTAATATTTCTGTCTCATACACTTGGGTGTTAGGTGTGTTAGTGGAACTGAGCTTCTCGTTCATAATTCCTCAGGGTGGAAGCCATGGCGTGCGAGGAAGCCCTGAGGTCGATTTGAGATCCTTCCCGTCCCCTGTAGCAGTCGGTGTGAGCAGAAATTCCTGATTTAAAATTTCTGGATTAAACCATTATTTCCTCCATCTTTCTGTTTAATTCTCTATTTGAGTGTCAGAAGGGGATGGGTGGGTCTCAGAGGAAACCCTCTAAAAATAGCCCCTTGAGTAAATAAATCAGCTACTGGCGGAATGACGAACAGTGGGTTCATTACCTCTCTGTCTGTTCCCTTTAATAGCCCATCCCACACTAGAAAAGGGGCAATTTATTGAAAAAATCTTCGGGTAACATCCAAGCACCCCTCCGGCATCCCAGTCCCCACGGCAGAAGGGAATGTTATAGACCGTTATGTTCATGTTCCGTTTACCACAGCAAACCTTATGAACTGGCAAACCACTACGCCTCGCCTCAGGGATGACCCGGATGTCATCCATAGACGATTTCGCACCATTTTCCAGTCTCATAATCCTGATTAGCAAAATGTGGACCAACTTTTGGATTGTCTGTTGTGCGCAAAGGAAAAGGAACGGGTCCTTCAAGGTGCCCGGGTTGCCACGAAAGCCAATGGCCATTCTCGTAACCATATAACCCTTATTAACCCGGCCCACTGAGACCCGAACAATTCGGCCCACCAGGCGAACCTAAAGGTATTCTGAAACTGTATTTTGACAGGTATAAAACAGGCAAAAAAAACCACTCTAAACTTGTCAAAAGTTCATAATACTGTGCAAGGAAAAGAGGAACACCCTTCCGACTTTTATAAAAGACTTTGTAAAGCATTTTGTACTTATACTAACTTAGACCTCAAAACCATGGACACGCAGTCCACGGTCCGGCTTATTTTTATTTCTCAGTCAGCCCCGGACATCAAAAAACAATTACAGCAACTCGAGAGCGCTAAAGGGAAATCCCTGGAAAAACTGGTAAGCGTGGCCACCCATATATATAACACACACAAAAAGGTCCAAAAAACGAAGCAGGTAAGAATGCTGGCGGCTCTTGTAAATACTGAAAATAAAAAACAATGAGGGTGAAGGGACCCCCCAAGGGGCAATCAAAACCGGACAAGGGGGGGGCCCCAGGTCATGCCAACAATATGTATAACTATTGTAAGCAGCTTGGTCACTGGAAAAGGAAGTGCCCATACTGACGCACTGGGTGGCAGTCCTGCCGCCCAGACCAACCGCAACACCAGATGGCTGTGGAGAGAACGAACGTTAACAATAGTAAGGAATGACGGCGACCAGAGGGTCCTTCTGTCACCTGTTCAAAAAATTTTACCACTTATGTTTATTCCTCCAACGATCCCCAGTCCACCTAACTTTGGGAGGAACCATTTATTCTTGCCTTCTGGACTCTGGGGCTGCCCTATCTACTGTTACTGCCAAGCCAAAAAAAAAAGCCTCACAAATAAAAATATTCCGGTAATGGGTATAGGTGGAAAGCCATTTAACTGTTCTGTGTTGCAGAAAGCTACTGTAAAAATCTCTGGTGTCTCCGCTTCCCATGCCTTTTTGTTAGCTCCTGACTCCCCAGTTAATCTCTTGGGCAAAAACCTGTTATGTAAATTGCGTGCTCAGATTTTCTTTTCAAATGATAGAATCATCCTCCAGTTACCTCAAAACCAACTTCCCTAGCTGTGTGCTGCGTTAACCCAGGCTTCAGAGGACCCGGTCCTGCCTGCGGGCCTGATCCTACCCAAGCAACTCAGACAGGAGGTACAAGCCTCCCTATGGAGCACTTCAAAAGCGGACGTGGACACTCTCCGGACAGAACCAGTACGCATAACCCTGAAGCCAGGCATTAAAATTCCTCGAATTCATCAGTATCCCATCCCCCGAGAAGCTCTGCTCGGCCTCCGGAACCTTATCACCACATTCCTGCGGTTGGGACTGCTAGTTTGCACCAAGTCTCCTTTCAATACCCCCATTTTGCCAGTCAGAAAACCTAACACGAATCCAAATGGAAAACCAGTATACCGATTTGTCCAAAACTTGCGTGCAGTAAATAAGGTCATTCAGGCTAGACACAATGTGGTACCTAACCCTCACACTATCCTGACTGCCATTCCAACAGGTACTGTTTGTTATTCGGTAATAAACTTATGTAATGCCTTTTTCAGTATTCCTCTAAATCAAAACAGCTGGAATATTGTCGCATTTACATAAACAAATCCAAAGACCAAAAAAGCAAAGCAGCTAACCTGGACTCGGCTACCGCAAAAATATGTTAAGTTGCCAACCATTTTCTCCTCTATCCTGGCACGCAATTTAGCTAATATTAGGCTACCTGGTGGGTCCACGTATCTCTTGTATGTGAATAACGTCCTGGTTTGTTCTCCTAATCAGGTAATATGCAAAACGGACACTATTCACTTGTTAAATTGCTTGGCAAATAAAAAACATAAAGTATCCCCTTCTAAGCTTCAGTTTGCCAAAAACCAGGTAACCTATCTCGGTCATGTACTTACCCCGAAACATCAAGCGTTATCTAGTACCCGTATCCAGTCAATCCTTAACATCCCACAACCAAAAACTAAACGTGAAATGCGGGGGTTTTTAGGCCTTGCAGAATTTTGCCATTCTTAAATTCCAGGTTTTAAAAAAATGGCAAAACCCCTTTTTAAGGAAATCACCCATAATGCCGAAAAGCCCCTTCACTGGGATTCTGGGGCCGTCAAAGCCTTTCAAAAAATTAAAGCAGCTTTGGCCTCAGCCCCAGCCCTTGGGCTCCCCAATTATCGGAAGCCCTTTGTTCTCTATGTACATAAGCGACTAGAGATGGCCTCTGGCGTCCTCACTCAAACTTTTGGGCCCAAAAAACAACCTGTGGCCTACTATTCCCCAAAATTAAATCCGGTGGCACAAGGCTTTCCTGGCTGCCTTCTGGTGCCCCAAACAAAAAAAATTACTTTAGGCCATCCAATAACCCTACAAACCCCACATGCGGCCCAACAACTGCTAGTCCAAAAAAGCACTCAACATTTAACCTCTCAGAGACTGACACATTTAAAAGTTTCCTTGTTGTCCAAAACCAAATTAAAAATTAAACAATGCCATACCTTGAACCCTGCAACCCTTTTACCTTTCCCGAACAACAATCATAAGCCCTCACATAATTGTCTTCAAATAATACATCATCAAAAAAAACTTCAACCAGATCTTTCGAATGTGCCCATTCCTAATGTTAAACTAAAGCTGTATACAGATGGCTCAGCATGGGTTGTGAAGGGCCAACAAATATCTAAATTTGCAGTAACTACCCAGTTTAAGGTATTACAGTCAGCGCCTCTGGAACCCTCCAACTCAGCCCAGGCAGCAGAATTGGTAGGCCTCACCCGAGCATGTAAGCTGGCAGCAGGTCAGTCTGTAAACATATATACTAACTCAAAATATGCCTTTAGCATTTGCCATGCCATGGGCCAACTCTGAGCAAAGCATGGGTTTATTACCTCCAATAGCACTAAAATAGCACGTGGGCCCTTAATCCTAAAACTTATTTGTGGTGACGACGCAGGAAAGGAAACAGAACACCAGGTCTGTGGTAGCCGAAAAGCCCCTCTACCTCCAGGAACTTTTCCTGGGGCTTTTATTCTTTACACTTCCCTGCTTACAACGCTTCTCATTGGTACAAATCCTGCGCATAGAAAAGCCAGGCAGTATACATGCACATAAGATAACGAACCCATCTCTTGAGCGCGTGAACACCAGCTGCGAGGGTACAATCAAATCAGCCAAATAAGTTTCCCAAACACAAACGCTGGATTGAAGGTCACTCCTGCCTCGTAGCCATGGGAGCAGTTTGCTGCGCCTGTGGACTGGCGATTTGGGAGCTATGCATCTCTACACTTATTAAAAGCCATTCATCTGCCATCCAAAATTGCCATCATCCATATGCAAGCTCATCAAAAAGAAAACAATCCCACCGTCCGTAAAAACCAACTGGCTAATACAGCATCAAAATATTAAGGTAAATTGGCGCCAGCAAATAGCAAAAAGCTCTCTCACCCTTTATTTATAGACCCCCGATCTGTATTTTATTTATAGCCATAATGCTTATAAAGCACTACTGCCGGGTTAACGTGGCCGGTGTAATGTGGCCAAAATATTACCAAATGTTCAGGTAAACACCACGCTAAACTCATGCCAAATCCTCAACCTAAAAACCTATTCTCACAAGCTCTTCAACCCCTTAAAAGGGGCTCAAATTAAACAAGCCAAAAATCCCCTAGTAATCAAGCAAACAAAATTTAATTCCTTTATTCATGGGCTTATTCCTAAGCTAAAAATAGCAAAGCTAAAAAAAGCAATAATAAATATTTCTGCAAAGCTTAAAAAGGCAGCTAATGCCTCCTTAAACACTTTTCAAAAACAACAACATAAAATCAATAAAATAGCAAAAATAACACTGCAAAATAAGAGTATATTAAATGCCATAAATACTAAAGTAGGAGGGGCTTGTGCTCGCATTAAAAAAAATGCTGTTTTTATATTAATCGCTGTAGCTTAATTAAAAAAAATTTGCAAGCTATTAAAAATGCTGCTGTTGTTTTTCATGCTGTATCTCTTAATCATATCTTTAGTTTTAGAACCTCCTCCAAAACCTTAAGTCATAATTTACAGGGCTTTTCCAAAAAATTGTCAAGTAAATTATTTTCCTTCTATATATTAAAGTAATGTTGCGATATGCAAAATGTTTATATAGTGCTATTACTAAAAGCTCTGCTGTCCATAAAAAAACACAATATCTTTCCCTCCAGCTTAATCGCAAATTGTGCAACGGGCCTGACAATTTGGGGTTGTCAGGCCCAAAGGGGGGACTGTAACAGTCAGCAGCAACCCCCGCCCCTTAACAGCTACCAGCCTTTATGGCAGCCAGCAGCCATTAGGAAAAAGCAGACACCTCACGTACACAGTAGCCTAAACTTTTAAACCGTCTTCCCTTCTCAGCCTTGAGGCAGTTGGAGCTGGTCCCAAACCGGTTTTCACTGGCCAAATTGCAAAAGTGCAGGGTTTGTTAACCACCAATCAAATGTTAACATGACTGGAGCCTGTGTTTAAGTGTGTATAAAAAATCTTTGGCTTTTGTATAAATTAGAGTTTTTATACCAAGGTGCAAAGCTCTCCGTTCTTCTGCAAAATAAAGCAACTTCTTCCTTATCCCTGTCTGGCTGTTACTGGCTCACAGCTAAGCAGACCCGACATTTCGGTAACAGTTTTACAGTACTGCCTAGGAGCCCTAGTCAGGGGCCAGGACCCCATTGTGCCTAGGTGACGTACAAACCCAGAACATAAAGATGGTCTCTGCCCTGGAAAGTTTCCGATCTGAGATGGATACAGATAGATGGATGGGAGAGCACAAGGAGATAGTATTGGTCAGCATGGAAGACAGTGATCTCAGCACAATAGCAGCCTTACCATTGTTGAGTGTTTTGTAGGCGTCATGGAAAAGGAGAGTTGAAGGAGGATAACTGAGCTAGTTTTGTGAATGTTATGGGGAGCACCTTCCATCCAGGAGGGGCAGCACAAGTGAAAGCATGAAGGTGCTGGTTTGAAAATTTAGCAAGTGGGTAATGAAGGCAGGTATCGTAGTCGGATTGGAGGTGGGAGTTGACATCTCTACAATGAATGAGAGATGATAGGTAGGCTGAGGATAGGCTGTGAAGGGTCTGGAAAGTGAAGACAAGTATGTGACGGGTTGTGTCACAGAGACTCCCTTGGGACTGCCACCTGATGTGCTGAGACTACCTCTGAGCCCATTTTCCCTGCCAGCTTGGGACTTCAGTACCCTGTCTTGTTGAGCCAGACACGCTAGCCTGCTGCAAACACAGACCCAGGTCTGAACCACATCCCCCAAAAGCTGCAGACTTAACAGAAAACGGCTAAGAAAGAGTGCTCCTGTTTCCAGCACCCAGATACCCAGTTCCCAATGGGGTCCAAATCCCAAATAAATCCGTTTTACTCTCTACAAAGCTTATACAGGATAAACTCATAAATTGTCCACCCTCTATAACACTGATAGAGAAATATGCACTCCTGTTTGCTCCCCCAGGAATTAATTACTTGCTCTGGGTCAATTAATAAGCAAAAAGTGATTTTATTAAATATAAAAAGTAGTATTTAAGTGTTCCAAGTAATAACAGACAGAACAAAGTAAATTACCAAGCAAAATAACACAAAAACATGCAAGTCTAAACCTATACAGTGGGAAACTAAATGCAGGTACATCTCACCCTCAGAGATGTTCCAATAAGCTTCTTTCACAGACTAGACTCCTTTCTAGTCTGGGCCTAATCCTTTCCCCTGGTACAGTCCTTGTTCCAGCTCAGGTGGCAGCTAGGGGATTTCTCATGACTACAGCCTCCTTTGTTCTGTTTCACTCCCTTATATACCTTTGGCCCAAGGCAGGAATCTTTTGTCTCTTTGGGTCCCCACCCCTCCTTCTAAATGGAAAAGCACCAGGTTTAAGATGGATTCCAATACCAGGTGACATGGTCACATGTCCTATGAGACCCTAAGCCTTCATTCTTCCCAGCCTGACTCACAGGAAGGCTTGCGAGTAAACAGAGCCATCTACAGTCAATTGTCCTAGTTGATGGGAGCATCAAGATTCCAAACCACCATCAATGGCCCACATTTTGCATAATTACAATAGGACCTCAGAGTTATATTTCATATGTCTAGTTTCAGATACAAGAATGATACATTTATACAAATAGGATGATCACATTCAGTAGATTATAAGCTTTGTAATGATACCTTACAAGAGACCTTTTGCATGAAGCATATTCCAGTTACATTATATTCACACTAATTAGCATATTTTCATAAAATCATATGGAGTGCAACGTCAGTAAGTAGTTTATTTGAAAGACAATGTAAAGTGTTGTGTAACTTCTGTGTCTACAGGGTTCAGTGTCTTAGAAAAATCATACCAAACCACTCAAGAAAAAAGTGCAACAGGTAAATTTTTTTTTAAATGTAGTTTTCCAAGCTAGTCTTGATCAGCAAAAGCAGTTAGCACCTGAAATAGTCTTTTGATGGGTGGGGAATTGGGGGCACGTAGATTACATTTATTCTCTGGTAGGTTATAAGCTTTATTAGAATTTTGAATATTTGCCCACTACATCTTGGGAACAATATTGGCAGGATCTTATGTATGTCATTTGTAAATCTGTGCATCTCATTTATATGGTAATGGGGGGAGTTTCCCCTCATCCCCAGCGAGTTCTGTAAAATTCTCCATGCTGGCTCATAGCATATTCAGCTTGCTCCAGTCTAAATTAAAATGCATATTCGTGTTCTTTAAACAGTGCAGGCAAAGATGATTAGTAATTTGATACTGTGGTATATAGAGCAGTTCAAAGTAATACTTATCATTTGCAGTTAATTAATCAGGGTTGGGGTTTTTTTACTTAAAATTCTTAATTGCCTTCCTGTGATATCCATTTTTGACTACATACTTTCCCCAATTTTAGGCATATTTATGCTGACAGTTTCTCTCTACTGCCAATGCTCTAGTGTGTATATATATTTATATGCATATAAATAGGAATAGAAATAAAGATATGTTAATATTTGTGTGCACTATCTCTGATCCTAAAGGGAAGGATTATGGACGGAATTTTTTGTCAATTTAAACAAAAGTACTACAGAAAATAACAGCCGCTATATGAGCTTGAACAGCAAGATGCAACAAGGAATAGGAAAACTCCAAACAATACCAAAAATAAAAAAACTCTGGAGTTCCTTTGCCAATGTGAATAGTTAATCTCATTTGGTATTTAATTCACTATCCAATTAAAACTCTCATTATAAGGCTCTAATTGTTATAGTTTTACAGTGAAATAATCAGTTGTTAGAGAAAAGTCATCAGCACAAACTTCAGACTCTCTAAGGAAATTAAAAATTGGGATAAAGTCAGTAATAAAAAGCTGCCGCATGCACAGGCAAGCAGTGGGTTCTACCTGCATGAAAAATACAGCTAGGCTTCTTTAAAAATCCCAGCCAATTAGTCTAAGGGAGTTAGGTATCTATATCCCCTTGGTATCAGGTGCCTTTATACTGTTCACAATCTTTGCTCATTAACATTTCAGCCCAACACATTACAAAAATTACTGGGCAGAGCCATGCCTGTCTGCAACAGATCACTGATGCGCAAGCTGTGGTATATGCTCCATCCTTGGATTCTCTGGGCCCCTCATTGGGAGTTTCCCTGTTGGTCTTCATTGTTATTACTGTTTGTACAGCAGTAGCACCTACAGCTACAATCAAGGAGCAGGGCCCTGCTGAGCTAGGCACTATAAAGTCACACCGTAAAGGGATGGTCCCTGCCCCAAAGAGCTCAATCAAAATTAAGACCAAGCAAACTAGGTGGATGAGACAAACGAACGGAGAGGTAGGAAGAGATAACAATACAGTCAGCAGGAGGTCACAGCTCACCTCCTTACTAGCCAGCTTCATTGTGTGTTTATGAGTTTTTCAAAAGAATGGACCTTCTGTACAGAAGTCAGCTCGACTCTGCTGGAAACAGGAAATACCTTGTTTTACCATAGAAGAATATCAGATATTTTATTTTATTAGTTGTATTGTGGTAGCAACTAGGAACGCCAGTCATGGATCAGCACTCCATTGTGCTAGGTGCTGTAAACACACAGAGCAAAAAGATGGTCCTTCCCCCAAAGAGCTTACCTCTTCTAAATGTTTGTGCAAGTGAGGGTCTTGTTTTGTCACTTTTCCTCATGCTGAGGAGTTACCTCAGTCTGTGAGGGTGACAGAAATGGGCCTTCCATGCCTTAGGAACCCAGGCTTTCGTTTTCATTCTCTCTCTCCCTTGTTCTTGTTTCTTTGTTGATTTGGAATGTGTTTGCCTAGTTATTGTAAAGAGCTCTTTAAATGCCCACTCCCGGGATGCACTTCAATGCAATCCTTTAGAGCATTTATGAATCCTATGAATGACTGTGCTTCATCCAAGTTCACCTACTGGAAGAGATGTATACACACAAGGTTAAGTTGTACGTACTGTTTTGTGAGGGGCTGTACATGTTTTCTGCTCCATTCTCTTGGCCCTCCTGTTGCATAGCAATAGCAGGCTTCCACCGCATTTCCATACAAGCTGCAAGCTGCAGGTACAGAAGGGATTTCACTGAGTGGGCACTTTAAAGAGAGTAAATAAAATATATTTTTTTTAATTTAAAAACTAAGCATGTGTTTTTCTGGATGAGAATGGGTTTCAGTATCTGCTTAAGGGCTTTTTCTGAACTGGGGTCACATTGTCCCCCCCAGAAGTGAGTACATACTCGTCGGCTCTAGTATGTGTTAGCATACATAAGATATGACTGCAGTGGTGGTTATTTCTCTCTCTCTGTGTGACGGGTTGGATCACAGAAACCCCCTTGGGAGCTGCCACCCGATGTGCAAAGACTACCCCTGCTCCTGTTTTCCCTGCCAGCTCAGGACTCCAGCACCCTGTCTTGCTGAGCCAGACACTCCTGTTTGGCTCCAGACACAGATCCAGGGTCTGAATCACTTGTCCCAAAGCTGCAAGTTTACCTGAAAACAGCTCACAGTAGTGTGCTTGTCTTTAGCACTCAGATGCCCAACTCCCAGTGGGGTCTAAACCCAGATAAATCCGTTTTACCCTGCATAAAGCTTATGCAGGGCAAACTCATAAATTGTTCGCCCTCTATAACACTGATAGAGAGATATGCACAGCTGTTTGCTCCCCCAGGTATTAATACATACTCTGAGTGAATTACTAAATAAAAAGTGATTTTATTAAATACAGACAGTAGGATTTAAGTGGTTCAAAGTAGTAACAGACAGAACAAAGTAAGTCACCAAGCAAAATAAAATAAAATGCGCAAATCTATGTCTAATCAAACTAAATACAGATACTCTCACCCTCAGAGATGTTTCAGTAAGTTTTTCTCAGACTGGATACCTTCCAGGCCTGGGCACAATTCTTTCCCCTGGTACAGCTCTTGTTGCAGCTCAGGTGATAGCTAGGGGATTCTTCATGATGGCTCCTCTCTCTCTCTGTTCTCTTCTCCCCTTTATATATCTTTTGCATAAGGCGGGAACTCTTTGTCTCTCTGGGTTTCCACCCCCACCTCACTGGAAAAGCACCAGGTTAAAGATGGATTCCAGTTCAGGTGACATGATCACATGTCACTGCAAGACTTCATTACTCACTTGCCAGCACACACATATACAGGAAGACTCACAGGTAAATACAGCCATCTGCAGACAATGGGAGTCATCAAGATTCCAAACCATCATTAATGGTCCACACTTTACACAATTACAATAGGCCTTCAGAGTTACATTTTATATTTCTAGTTTTAGATACAAGAGTGGTACATTTATACAAATCAGATGATCACACTCAGTAGATTATAAGCTTTGTAATGATACCTTACAAGAGACCTTTTGCATGAGGCATATCCCAGTTACTTACATTCACTTATTACCGTATTTTCTCTAAAACTATCTCAGTTACATTATATTGACTTATTATCAAGTTTTTTATAAAACCATATAGACTGCACAACGTCACAATATAATAGCCTTTTCCTGGCAGAAATCCTCTGAGGATTTACAATACTTTGCACAAGCACGCTTTGTTGGTATTGTAGTAGGCGTTCATTGCAAGGAGGTCATATCAAAAGTCAGGAGTGGCCAAACATACTGACCCTCGGAGCCGCATACGATAATCTTCAGAAGTTCAAGAGCCGCAAGACATATACAACCTGCCCCGCAGGGCAGTGCCTGCCAGGGTGTGGGGCTAAAGCCCTGAGACCCTCCCCCCAAAAGGCAGAAGCCCCTAGCCCCACCACCGTGCCACATGGCAGGAACCCCGAGCTGCCCCTCAGGCTGGTAAGCTGAGACTTGGGGCAGCGTGGGGGGCTTTGTGAGCTGCACTTTAACTGTAAAAGAGCCACATGCAGCTCGCGAGCCATGGTTTGGCCAGGCCTGTCATAAGTTTTCAGTTGTTAAGACTTAACCAAGACAGAAGTGATGTTTGCACATCTGATTGGACGGCAGTAGATCCCCTCACAGAGAAGTCTTTTCTTCTTCCACATAACAACTTCACTGTGGCTGGAAATACAATTTGCTCATCTGTGCAGTGTAATGAAACAAATCGGGTCTTTCACGAGGAACAGAGATTTAGTCTATTCAAACTCATGATGAGTAGGTTGCACTGCACCTTTCCCTTTAAATAAAAGCATGATAGACTCTGCCTGGCTGACCTGTAGGCTTTAAGAACGAAAAACAATGCGCTGCAGAGCTTGACACAAGGGACCAGTGCCAATTGCAAGTGACATACTGAGAAAGTTTGCAATCACAAAACCCCCTGAATTCGACTATCCAAAATTCATTAAAAGATTGCTTTGGGGCACTTGTGTTCCTGAAATATTGTCATCTCCCTTGAAGTTTCATAAGGAATATGAAAGACAAGAAGGCTGAACAGCAGCATGTTGCTATTACAGAATCGGATTCTGCAGTCAATGGAACTTTTATTAGTACTCATGCAAGGTGCCCTCTTTGAAGTCAAAACTACTTGGGTGAGTAAATTGTTACTCAATCTGTGTAGCACTTACTCACCCAGGTAATCCTGTTCACTTCAAATAGGTCGCCTGGTGTAAGTGCTAATATATGTCAGTAAATGTTGCACCATTAGGTCCAAACGTGTAAAATGGGGAAATTGTTGCACATTAAGAGACCTTGATACAGTCCTGAAGCCGTTACCAAGGAAAACAGAATCCTATGAGCCAACACATGAAACCCTCACTCAGAGGTTATGCTGTCTTTACTCAGGCAAAACTCCCATTATCTTCAACAGTGAATAAGGATTCAGGCTCTGGTCAAATGAGAGTTTTATCTGAGTAAAGGTGATGGGCCTGAAATGATCTAACAGCAGTGTACATCAGGAGTAACTTTACTGAAGTCAAGGGAGTTATACTGGTGTTATATAGGAGTGAGATCAGGATTGAGTCCATAACAGTATGCCAGAATAGCTGTCTTTTTAAATAATAGCAACTTTTATTATTAAAATGCTATTATTATACTGATGGCATGAAATAGTTAGGCTCTAGATTGGTGACCGTGGTTTCACTGCATTCATTAGAATAATGTGGTTTGCATTCAACAGATAATTCACCAAGGTAACACATTTCAGGACAGTTCCGTGGTAGCAGGAGGAAGAGGGGCAGGACATGGAGACAGGGGGTGATAAGACAGGGGGTAACTTTTTCAAGTTCTGTGAACAAAGCCCATCAAGAGAAAACATGAACTTCTTACAGTAATTGTTACAAACATTGGAAAGGAATGAGAGTTTGCCCTAAACATGTGCTACTCACTCACTGGAGATGGACTCTGTGATCAAGACCAGTAACGACGTGGCAGGGTCACAAAAAGAGATGGACAATTTTGCAATCAATAAACCTATTTACAGTGATGCAGGCAAAGGGAGGGGTAACAGAGTCTTGTGCTTTTGAGCCTGTCTGGGGCCAATCCACGTTCACTCTTTACTAGCACTCATGTCTCATGCAGCACTCGTCTCCAGAGCCTTTGATGACTCGAAAGCAATCCCAGTTCCATAAAAGAGACCAGCCCGCCAGAACCTTGAGAGGTTTGGAAATCATTTGATGTTTACTGCATTATTGCACTGTGCATGAATTGTGCAGCAAAACTAGAAATAAAATGGGTCTGAGGCATGCTGGAAAACAAGGCTTCCCACCAACTGAAGGAGAAGTATTTCATAGAAACACTCCAGAAACTGACCAGAGTTCCCATTCCTCTTCTGTGCAAGTCTTGGGAGTCCTCTACTATGGAATCAGGTAAAAACACATTAATGAGAAAAGGATTTATATGAGAATATCCACCCACTGAAATCCTTTCTGTTCCCGCTGCTCTTGAAAATATAAATCCTGCTAGACTGTCTCTTTACTTCTAGCCCTGTGAATGGAGTGGCAGTGCAGCCAGGAACAGCCCGGGGAAGGGACGGTAAGTCAGAGAGGCACCATTTGCTCCCTGCTCCCAGGAGAAAGTAATCTACTACTGAGGTTTATCAGTAGCAGATTATCATCCCGCATACCAACTCAGCTGCACCAGCCGGCATGTCAGGGCTGAAACCAAGGCCTTGCCTATCCCTGATCCTTTCTGCCCACCTGCATGGACCGGCGTTGGGGGAGAGTAATGGACAAACAGCCCCTTCTATCTGCCCATGACTGCACTGGATATGTCAGGAGGCTGTGCAGGAAAGTGGGGATCATATATCTCTTCTTACCTCTGCACAACCAAGCCATGATCTGTCCCTCTAAGAACAAAACTAACCTCTGGGATTTTTTTGTTTTAATGCACTATGCCCAATCTCCAAAACCTGATACATTATCAAGCTGAAACCTGTCATCCCTATAGAGCAGAGTAAGTCATTGCCAAAGGTGGAGAGAAATAGAGTGTGACGTTGTGCAGTCTATATGGTTTTATAAAAACTTGATAATAAGTCAATATAATGTAACTGAGATGGTTTTAGAGAAAATACGGTAATAAGTGAATGTAACGTAACTGGGATATGCTTCATGCAAAAGGTCTCTTGTAAGGTATCATTACAAAGCTTATAATCTACTGAGTATGATCATCTGATTTGTATAAATGTACCACTCTTGTATCTAAAACTAGAAATATAAAATGTAACTCTGAGGGCCTATTGTAATTGTGTAAAGTGTGGACCATTAATGATGGTTTGGAATCTTGATGACTCCCATTGTCTGCAGATGGCTGTATTTACCTGTGAGTCTTCCTGTATATGTGTGTGCTGGCAAGTGAGTAATGAAGTCTTGCAGTGACATGTGATCATGTCACCTGAACTGGAATCCATCTTTAACCTGGTGCTTTTCCAATGAGGGGGGGTGGAAACCCAGAGAGACAAAGAGTTCCCGCCTTATGCAAAAGATATATAAAGGGGGGAAGAGAACAGAGAGTGAGAGGAGCCATCATGAAGAATCCCCTAGCTACCACCTGAGCTGCAACAAGAGCTGTATCAGGGGAAAGAATTGTGCCCAGGCCTGGAAGGTGTCCAGTCTGAGAAAAACTTACTGAAGCATCTCTGAGGGTGAGATTATCTGTATTCAGTTTGATTAGGCATAGATTTGCGCATTTTATTTTATTTTGCTTGTGACTTACTTTGTTCTGTCTGTTACTACTTTGAACCACTTAAATCCTACTGTCTGTATTTAATAAAATCACTTTCTATTTAGTTATTCACTCAGAGTATGTATTAATACCTGGGGGAGCAAACAACTGTGCATATCTCTCTATCAGTGTTATAGAGGGCGAACAATTTATGAGTTTGCCCTGCATAAGCTTTATGCAGGGTAAAACGGATTTATCTGGGTTTAGACCCCATTGGGAGTTGGGCATCTGAGTGCTAAAGACAAGCACGCTACTGCGAGCTGTTTTCAGGTAAACTTGCAGCTTTGGGACAAGTGATTCAGACCCTGGGTCTGTGTCTGGAGCCAGACGGGAGTGTCTGGCTCAGCAAGACAGGGTGCTGGAGTCCTGAGCTGGCAGGGAAAACAGAAGCAGGGGTAGTCTTTGCACATCGGGTGGCAGCTCCCAAGGGGGTTTCTGTGATCCAACCCGTCACATATATATTCAATACCTCTATCTCACAAGCTTTCATGGAGAACTGTCAACAGGCCATGGGTTTATGTTTATGCCAAGTGATGGGAAATTACATTCTTACTGTACATTAGTAATACACAAGCAGACTGCTGCTTTGGACTGGGTTTTCCAGGTGTGTGTGCTGTTTTGGAATGGATGTTAGAAATGAGAACGATTCATTTTGAAATCTGTAAGTAACATCCTTACTTTCATAATTCATTCATTGTTTTGATTGTCGCCAGGTATGTTGGCAGATGAGAGACTCACTTGTTCCTAAAATATTTTCTATGCATTGATCTGGCAACAGTGGTACTAGAGAGATTTTACAGTGACAGTGATTGATATAAACCAGGGGAAAAGAGCTTGCTCAGCATTGAGTGCCATCCTGAGAAATACTGTGGACATGAATCCATCACATGCCTGAATGTATTTAACAGCAAACAGCTATGGCTGTTTAGAGAGTGTGAACTGACTGATCTCATCCACTGCAAGGCATGGACAAAAAGCCAAAAAAGGGCTGGAAGGTTCTGAAATCAGCAGAAGTGGGAAGAAAGAGAATTGTACTTGCCTGAAGGGCCACGTCTTCCTATGTGATAGTACAGGGCCTAGCACATCAGGGTCCCAATCCTGATAGGGACCTCTGAGTGGACTGCAAAGTAAATCAGAACAGCACTGGAAGGGAGAGTCAGACCTCAGCAGAGGTGGGATTACTCTGCTCTCCATAGAGACACGTTTGGTTTCCAAGTGAAATCCATGAAGAAAATTCCCCCCTCCATGATCTCTTTGCCTCCTGGAGTGGAGCTATTGGCAGTACAGTTCTTGTGTGAGCCAAGACTGAAAGGAACTGAGGGGCACAGACACGATTCACAAGCTCCGGATCTGCAGGGCTGGGCCTGACTTTGAACTCCGTGGAATTTCAAGGCTCCTCAGCCCCCTGAGTATCTGCAGCCTCTCTCCCCAGTGAGAAGAATCTGCCCATCCCCCCACGCATACACCATGGGTAGCACAATGTGTTTCTGGCCCTTTTTTCTTTTTTGTGTTTGTTTCCATGGATGGGGGAGCTTTTGACCCACCATGATTACCTGGTTAGTACAATTACACATCAATAAGATGTCCACAGCCCAATTCTGCCCTCCCATATGTACGCCAGTGGGAGTTGCAGGATTTATCTGAGGGCACAATTAGGTCCTTAATGGGTATCATCAGCATTTTAAGCCCTCCAAATGTTCAGAAAGGAAGGATGTTTGCCAACTGCTTATCGATAATCCTTGGTGCTAATGATCTCACGTGCAACATCCCAGTGACCTGCTGTATTTTATGTAGCTGACTCATAATCCATTTCGGAGAGCTACTGCCTCTTCCATTGTATAACATGCAACCAAATGGGAGGAAGATTGGTAATGGGACACACAGAGCTTTTTAGAGCAGCCGTTCTGAGGTGGTTCAAGTCAGTGGGGTTGAAAAACCTTTACTATCTGTAGACAACTTCGTGGCCTCTTTTGAAATGAGTTGATGATCTCAGTCCAGTACCTAGTGGACAGGTGTTCACTTTGTAAAATCGTCATCCCAGTTGGCACTGATGGGCATTCTTATTGGCAGTCTCAGGAGAGAGGCTAAGAACTACATGGACTCAGCATTTATATTCTACGGGTCAGGATTCAGGCAGGTTGAGGGGCAATGTAAGGATATGCAGCTGCCCAAGCTGTACCTGTTCTCTGGGCTCTCAGTCTGGCACCATTCACTCTCGGTGCACATTTAAAATAAACGCATTCAAAACCTGTTATTATCAACAGCAATGCAGAAAAGGCAGAGGTGTTCAATAAATATTTCTGTTCTGTATTTGGGGAAAAGACAAATCATGTAGTCTCATCCTATGGTGATAAGACTCTTTCCATTCCACTAGTATCTCTGCAGGTTGTTAAACAGAAGCTATTAAAGTTACGCATTTTTAAATCAGCAATTCCAGTTAACTTGCATCCAAGAGTTTTTAAATTTCTGGACGAGGAGCTTGCTGGGCCATTAATGTTGACTTTCAAGAAGTCTTGGAGAACTGGGGAAGTTCCAGAAGACTGGGAAAAAAACGAATGTGCCAACTTTTAAAAAATAGTAAAAGGGATGACCTGGGTAATTATAGGCCTGTCAGCCTGACATTGATCTGGGGCAAGATAATAGAGTGGCTGATATGGCCAATCCATTATCTTGTATTATGAGAAGGAGTAAATAACACTTCCTTATTTACTTTCTCCACACCAGTCATGATTTTATAGACCTCTATCATATTCCCTCTTAGTCATCTCTTTTCCAAGTTGAAAAGTCCCAGTCTTATTAATCTCTCCTCATATGGAAGCTGTTCCATACGCCTCATCATTTTTGTTGCCTTTTCCAATTTCAATATATCTTTTTTGAGATGGGGCGACCATCTGCACGCAGTATTCAAGGTGTGGGTGTATTGTGGATTTATATAGAGGCAACATGATATTTTCTGTCTTATTATCTATCCCTTTCCTAATGATTCCAAACATTCTGTTACCTTTTTTGACTGCCGCTGCACATTGAGTAGATGTTTTCAGAGAACCATCCACAATGACTCCAAGATCCTTTTCTTGAGTGGTAACAGCTCATTTAAACCCCAGTATATCAGAAAGCTAAACTCTCGCGATTATTTGGGGACATTCTATGCCCTGTGTTACACAGGTCAGACTAGATGATCACAATGGTCCCTTCCAGCCTTGGAATCTATGAATCTTTCACTTTAGAACTTGAGTCTCTCTGTCATTTCTGTGATAGATCTGGCAGCATATCAGGGGTTGGTGTTTTTGGTCACTTTTCAAACGGGGGGAGTCCACACAGTCCTATTGATGAATACTAGAGACTAAAGAGAGCGTTTTGTGTCAATGCCAGGGACTGGAAGGCTGCGTGAGCGGAAAACAATGTTTTCCAAATAATTAAACTTCACAATTAGGATAGCTCAGTGGTTTGAGCATTGGCCTGCTAAACCCAGGGTTGTAAGTTCAATCCTTGAGAGGGCCACTTGGGGATCTGGGGCAAAATCAGTACTTGGTCCTGCTAGTGAAGGCAGAGGGCTGGACTCGATGACCTTTCAAGGTCCCTTCCAGTTCTAAAAGATGGGATATCTCCATTAATTATTTATTTATTATTTGGCGGGCATACACAGTGACCCAGCTGTTCTCATTTCCCTTTGATTATGGCTTTTAAAACCCTTAGGCCTGCCACTCGCATCCAGGCATTTCCTAAATACAGGCTGTTCATTTTGCTCTGTGCCTCATTGGGATGGCCTCTCTATAGCACTGCTGCCACTTGGCTGTGAGGTCCTCAGAGCAGGACCTTTGTTGTTTAAAACTGGCTGGCTCTATAAAGCACACTCTACACCAAGGACACTATTTATGAATACTTATGGCATTTTCCAAAATCAACATGGTGTCCTTTCGTTTGGTGTTTATGTTTCAGGTTCTTTAGAATGTGTGTGTTTGAGAAGGGGTCTGGGGCATTACCTGGTTGTCAGAAGTGCAGCTCTGCCTCCCCCTCACTTTGCATAGCTGTTTAAGGGAAGAGCTGCCTGGAAGAGCTGGATAATGCCTTTTAGGAGGTTGGGTTTTGTACACAAGATTCATGGGACTGGATGGAACCCTAGCACAGTGGGGTCCCAGTCTATGACGAGGGCTCTGAGACAATATGGTAATACTGTTGATGATAATCTGGGAAGTTCCCGTCTTTGCTTTCCTATAATACATTCACCCTTCCTTGGGGAATGCATTTTTTTAAAGGTTTCAGAGTAGCAGCCGTGTTAGTCTGTATCTGCAAAAAGAACAGGAGTACTTGTGGCACCTTAGAGACTAACAAATTTATTAGAGCATAAGATTTCGTGGACTACAGCCCAATTACTGCAGAATAATGCTTGATTCTGATATCATGCCAATGTAAATCAGGGTTATGTCTGCCAAAGTTAGTGGTACTACATGAGTATAAGTGAGATCAACATATACCAGTGGTATAGAAATACCACAGACAGACTGAGTCAGGCACTACCTATATAATATGTATTACTTTGACAATTTTGTACGCGCAGTAGGGCACATAAAATTGTGGAGTTGGTGTTATTCTGGGATTACACCAAAGTAACTGAGAGCAAAATCTAAGTGAGCACATCGAGAATATGACACTGTGGTCTTTGGAAACAATCAGCACAATAAGTCTCACTGAAGGCCTGTCTTAACAATGCATTTTCCCTAACCAGGGCGGGCTCTAACTTTTTTGCCACCCCAAGCAAAAAAAAAAAAGGCAAAAAAAAACCCCACGCCAGACCGAACCAAAAACACCCCCCTGAGTGCCACCCCGTCTAACCAAAAACAACCTCCCCGAGCGCTGCCCCACTGAACCAAAAACAACCCCCCCAAGCGCCGCCCCACCGAACCAAAAGCAACCCCCCCAAGCGCCGCCCTGCCGAACCAAAAACACACCCCCCAGCGCCACCCCGCCGAACCAAAAACAACAAAAACCCCCGAGCGCCGTCTCACAGAACCAAAAACAACCCCCCCAGCGCCGCCCCGCCAAACCAAAAACATCCCCCCCCAGCGCCGCCCCGCCAAACCAAAAACAACCCCCACCCAGCGCTGCCCCACCGAACGAAAAAAAAACCCAACAACAACAAAAAACCCCAATCGCTGCCCCGCCGAACCAAAAAAAAAATACCCCCAAGCGCCGCCCTGCCAAAACAAAACAAATAAACAAACAAAAAAAAACCCCAAGCGCCGTCCCGCCACCCCTAGATTGGCCGCCCCTTACAAGGTGCCGCCCCAAGCACATGCTTGGTCGGCTGGTGCCTGGAGCCAGCCCTGTCCCTAAAACAGCCTACTTTAAGACTGTAAAATGGTAATCTAGTTGGATGTGTGGTGGGTGATTTGAGATGATCTAATAATTGATTTTTAAAAAGATGGCACCTGTCAAAGAAGCATTTGTACTGGTTTGCTATTTCAATGAAGACCCCTGGGGTTTCCCTTATCTCCGAAGGCTTTGTTTTCTCTCTTTGCAGATCCTCTTCCCTTTCTCTGATCTCTCTTCCTCTTATCTTCTTTTGATGGTTCTTACTGACAAATTCTTTGAGTTTTCACTCCTAATATAAGATGTGGCCTTTCTTAGGCTTTAATTTCCTTTTGTTTAAACTTTCTTTTTATTAACAATTTTAATAAAACAATACAGTGTTTTCAGTGCACCATCTGCAATATACTCTATAAATAAAATTCTGATTTTCCTTGATCAGCAGTTCCTCTTACTGGGTTTAATACATTAGCAATCAAAGTAACAACAGAAGAAAAGGAAAGTCCCTTAGACAGAGAACATTTTGCATAATTTCTTCTGGGAAAATTAATATATGCTGAGATTAATTGATCTATTGACAGCAAAGAAGTGTGTGGAGAGAGAGAATCAAAGTATTTACTTTCTGTCTATATTATCACCTGTGGTCATGGCTTTCTTGGTCCGTGTTTTGATTTCTTACTGAAAGAGAGAGAACATGAGCTTTGGAGCATGAACAGAATAATCATGTGAAAGATACGGATTTCTTGGGAGGTGAGGAGGCGATAAATAAAAAACTCCTGCAACCCATTTCACCCTCCTTAGAGGTTGGGCTTCTCACCTTTTGAGATGCAAAAGGCTTCTGCTTGCGTAGTTGCAGTAAAAAACATAACCTTGACTGCTGAGCCATTTCCAGGGACGACTGGTGTGAATTGGCGTAGTTCCATTGAAGTTAATGGTGGTGTACCAGTTTATACCACCTGAAGATCTGGCCCATACAGCTTAATAGAGTTCATCACGGCATACTCCAAATTCAAATCTTTAGAAACTTTCTTGTCTGCCACAGATGTGAGTCTATACTTTAGTTATTACAACTGAGAGAAAATCTGGGCTTCTTTATTCTCCACAACCTTCCCTGCTGGGCATGCTGATAACAGTCATAGAAATTAAGGCTAGAAAAGATCTTGGGGGCAACTGTGCATTGATTTGCACTATCCTGCAGACAGGGCCGGCTCCAAGCACCAGGCACCCAAGCACATGCTTGGGGCGGCACCTCGTAAGGGGCGGCGGGGTGAGCGTGGGGTGGCATGGCATTCCGCGGGGGTGGGGGAGCGCTCCGGCGGTGTGGCGCTCAGTGGGGGGGCGGCGCGGGCGCAGCGCTGGGGGGTGTTCTAGCGGCGGGCTCCTGTGGTGCGGCGCTCGGCGGCGGGGGGGGCGGCGAGGGGCTTGGGGAGGGGGGGTTCCGGCAGCGCTCGGCGGGGGGCGGGGGCGGGCTCCGGCGGCATGGCACTTGGCGGGGGGGGGGCGCGGGGGTCGGCGCTCGGGGGGGGGTTCCGGCGGGGGGGGCGGTGCTCGGGGGGGCGGTTCGGGGGGTGGCACTTTTTTTTGCTGCTTGGGGCAGCAAAAAAGTTAGAGCCGGCCCTGCCTGCAGAAAGGCTTTGTAAATACCTGCAGGAGAGCTGCATTCTCCACGCAGTGCAATGCTCCGCTCCACATGCACTGGGACAAATTGAAATGTGGGTATAGAGTGAGGGTGACCATGGTTGGACCTCCTTCCATGTGATCCTGCTGCCCTGAAAGCTGATGTATATGGGCCTCTTCCTGTATAACTAGTCACTCCAGCTCCGTTGCAGGAGTTATGGAAGATAAGCCGCAGAGGCAGAGTGGCTGCTTAGGGGAATATCTTCCCCACCCATCACCTGCATCAGCTGACGCTAGGATGTTTAGCCCCCTAGGATGTTAAGCTGTCTGCAGATAATATGGAGACCTGTAAGTACTCTCAGCACAGCAGGGGCCCAGGATGTTGGCTCTTTCAAAATACAACAAACATTATGAACTGATGTTAGTGTTTAGAGCTGGTCAAAAACGGTGAACACAACTGCATGAAAAATGAAAATAATTCCAAAATGTTGACATTTTCCAGGGTTCAAAACTGATCTGTGTTTTTTTTTAAATTATTATTATTATTGGCCCAGGGGGGTGGGAGGGAGAGAAAGAGGATTGGATTGATTGATCGATTGATTGACTGATTGATTAGAATGTTTAGGTTTTTTTTCTATGTATTTTTCTGTTTATCTTTTTTCACTTTTTGGTTTTTCCTTCTATTGCCTGTTTTGATTTTTTCCATTTTTTTTTCCAATTCATTTTTTTTAAAATGACTAGGATGGAGGGAACTGGGGGATGGGGAGAATAAAAAAAGAAAAAAACGAAATATAAAAATGATAACTGGAAAGATAGAGAAAAATGTTGCCAACAATGCTTTTTATGGCAGCGCTAAGGGTGGAGTGATGGATAGGCACTTAACCCATGTGCTGCAGACAGTGCTAGCCAGCACCTAGAGTGAAATGATGATGATCACATTCTGCATGGATGGACAAAGGACAGGAGCTTTCTCCTTCCAGTGCACTCATGCAAGAAAAGAAATAATTTATCCCACAATTTCAGCTCTTGCTTAGGCCAACCTATTCCCTGACAAGATATCAGGACAGGCAGGTCTTAGTGTCACATCATGTCATTGCAGAATTGGGATGGTAGCTGCAACCCACAATCATACAGAAAAAGGTGCCCTTTTCATTCCCATCCTCAGCAAAGAAACTGATCATGGATGCAGTAGGGCCAGGGTGGGGAGCTCATTCAGATCACCTATAAATTCCAGGAACTTGGTCTCTGAACAACATGAAACAGTTTATGAAAGTCTTGGCGCTCAGGGCCATCAGGCCTGTATGGCATTCCTACCTGTCCTCGAAACCCCAATGATACAAGTCTTCACAGACAACATGAGAGCCGGGCACTACATAAACAAACAGAGGGTGCCTACTCCTTGCCACTCTGCTTGTAAGCCGTCAAATTCGAGATCTGGTGCCAGCAGAACAGGGTATCCCTGATGACTGTCATCTCCCAGGAATTAGCAACAGCCTAGCAGACACCCTGAGGAGGTAATCCATAACTAATCCTGAATGGTCCTTGCACAGCTCCATCATAGGAGCAATAATCCATCTTTGGGAATCTCTTATAATAGACTTGTTCGCCAACAAGGAAAACAGCAATTGTCAGAACTTTTGCTTCAGAGGGGGCCAGAGAGCTCAAGACCAGTGGAACAGATGTTCCACCTCCTGCAGTGGAACAGATGTTCTGTGCCTTTCCACCAGTTCCCCTGATTGCCAGGATGATTTCCAAGATCAACAGAGACAAAGCCGTGATCATTCTCATAGCTCCATACTGGTTGAGGCAGTTTGGGCTGACTGACCTCTCATAGATGGCTATTCAGTGTCTGTTCCAGCTTCCAGACCACCACGGCCAGATGCTCCAGCCAGACCCAAAGTGACTGTACCTGATTGATGGCCTGCCCATTGGCTGGCTGAGTATGATGGACAGGGGCTGCTCCCTGCAGCGCCAGAAATCCTGATACAGAGCAGGAAAACATCTACCAGGAAAATGTATTCTAAATGGAAGAGATTCTTGATATGAGCAGCCCAGCACAGTTAGTACCTTATACAAACCCCAGCATCAAAGACCCTGGACTATATATTGCTCTTAAAGCAGGCCAGCCTTTTGTTCAGCTTGAGTAAGGTGCATCTGGTGGCAATTTTGGATTGCCATCTGCCTGTGCAGTCATATATGATCTTTTCTTACCCAACATTATCAAAAGTTTCTCACACTGGGAACTACCCCTGCCTGAGACTTCAATATGGTCCTTCTGAGGCTCATGGACCCTCCATTTGAACATGTTTTAGACAGCTCAATGCATTACATTACTCTGAAGACTGTTTTCCTGGTGGCTGTCATTTCAGCCAGAAGAGTGAGCAAGCTTCGGGCACTTATGGCCAAACCTCTCTATATGATGTTCCATAGGGACAGGGTGGTGCTGAGAGCTCACCTGAAGTTCATTCCTGAGGGGGTCTCAAAATTTAATCTAAGCCAGTCAACTTGTCTGTCTTCTTTCAAAAGCCACATTCGGCACCATGAGAAAAGAAATTACACACATTAGATGTATCCAGGACTTATTATGTTGACAGGCTAAGTCATTCTATTTCTAGCCATAGGACAGGATGTTCTAAATATTAAGCTGTCTCATTACATAGAAAGCTGGCTGATGCACCTCTCCCCCCAAACATCCAGGCTCATTTCACTAGAGCAAAAGCAGTATCCTCTGTCTGGTTCAGGAATGTGCCAGTATTGGAAAGTTGCAAGGCAGCAATATGGAGTAACCTACTGACTTTTGTCAAGCACTGTGCCTTGAACTTAGGCATCAGGTCAGATGCCACACGCCATATTCAGGAGAGCAATACTGAAATCACTGTTTCATTGATATGCTGAAACTCTTCATTCCCACCATCCTGAGGGGATACTGCTTGCCATTCACCTACAGTGGGTTCCACACTGACACACACGTGAAGAAAGATTTCTTGCCTGACAGTAACTGTGGTTCTTCCAGATGATGTAGTCAATGTGGATCCCATTACTCACCTTCCATCCATGCTTTTCAGTGACTTTAGATACCATGGGCTTCAAACTGTGAGAGATTTGAGAGAGGGTCGCAGGAGCCCTGCCCTTTATGCTCACAGATGGGCGCATGAGAAGGCAGAGAGTGCGTGCACAGCCCCAATGGACACTGCCAGACAAAGACGCTGATCCCATGTTGCTGTACAGTGGGGTCAATGTTTACAACATCTTGAAGATGCACAGTTGCTGTAGGGTTAGTAACCGTTCCTTATGTTCATGAGCTGATTATGAATACGAAGAATAAAGAGGCCCCTGCTCTCTGATACTTACTCACTTTGTATTCATAAATATGTTCTCTGGTTTGCTAAAGCTAATTGCTCTTTCTAATAATGGCAAGATCCTGGCTTTGTTTCAAGGCAAAGGTTCATGCAATTAAATCTCAGCAGCAGAGGCCTACAAAATGGGCACTAAAACCTCACTTGGCATGTGACCTTCAGCTGAACTGCTTCATTAAGCCTGAGAGCTTGGAGAAAATGTTTGCTGAATAAAGTCATTCCTAATTAATGTGAAAATGTCAAAGATTTGTCTGCCATCCTTTTTACCCCTTTCCTTCTAATGCTTAATTATGTCTCTAATGAGCGGCTAACATAAAAAGCCAAGAGCCGTATTTTTATAGGACAATAGGACAATACAATGAAAATATTCCAACAACATTTTGCCAAGTAGATCTGTGCTGCTGTTCGTAATATTTCACATTTCTTACTTACCCTCCCAAGCTTTTACTGGGAAGATCTTGGGTTGTCATTAAGTTATAATTATTATTAGTAGAAGTAGTAATTATTTACATTGGCTGCCATCAAAACCTTTCCAATGCTGCCTTGTATAACTGGACAGCAACCACAACCTCAGTGTTTGCAATGTTCCCTATATTTAGGGAAACATTATTCTTAAACATAAAGGAATATTGCCAATACTGACCTAATGTATCTAGCTACCTCAGGCAACCTAAAAAGTTGTAAGAATAACTGCTGTATATAGCTTTGTATAGCGTTATTAATTTTGTTGTGCTAAAATTGTACATGTTGCTTTAAGATATCAAACAAGAAATAATGTCCCTGTCCCTTAGATGTTCCAGTCTGACAAATGATTTAAAAGAAGGTGAACAGAATGGGCCCAAACCTACTCATGGACTTGGGCAAACTCTCACTGAACTCAAGGGAGTGAGATTTGGCTCTTGATGAAAATAGCCTGAGAATGTTTGGGTAAAATGAATAACAGTTATCTAACCCAAGGCTGCATGATTATCATCTGTTCAAAAAAGGTTCTCTTGATATATTTGCCAAATTATGTAGTGGGATTTTGTTATTATTTCTTGTTTTATTTGAGCTTTTAGGGACTAGGATGAGACAACCAAACCCTTTCAATACTATATACATGAAAAAATATTTTAAAAGTTATAAAGACAGTTTACGCATAGTAATTACTATAGGTAACATGCCTAAATTCTTTCCCTATGGAACAATAAACAGCATTCTGTGTCCATCTCTCTCTTACCTAGCTTGTGTGGAATAAATCCTTGATCACTCTATACACCCCGTGTGTGAGCAGGTGCCTGGATGGGCCACACAGAGAATGCCGCACCCAGGGCACACTGCAAGAAATAGAATAGGGGAGACAATCCCCAAAACTGGTGGTTTATTTATAATTAGATTTACCAAGCCAGTAACAAAAGAATAGTACCACACTGGTTAACAAGAAGCCAAACACAGTTTCCTGTAGGCAACTCAGCCCTTGACTCCCATCTAGACAACCAAGTCTAATATAATGAGAGGTTACTGAAAACCCTATTCACTATACTTAAAGTTCTGCCAATCCCAAAGGATCAGACACTCACCCCAGGTCAATATGAGTCTGAGATCTTACCCAATAACCATAGTGATGCCAATCCTTTCGTAACTAAAAGCTAAAGGTTTGATAATATAAAAAAGAAAGAAAAGAAGAGAGTTATCAAATAGTTAAAGGATCATATACATTCAAGTGTTTTTCAGTGTTCATAGTTCAGTATCATAGCAGTGATATTATAGCTGCTGTGGGTGAGCACTGGCGTGCTAAACACAGGGTTGTAAATTCAATCCTTGAGGGGGCCATTTAGGGATCTGAGGCAAAATCAGTACTTGGTCCTGCTAGTGAAGGCAGGAGGCTGGACTTGATGACCTTTCGGGGTCCCTTACAGTTCTATGAGATAGGTATATCACCATATATTCTCTCTGGAATCATCCCAAAAGGTTTGTATCAAAATGCAGTTTAGATGTAGAGTTTTTTCATGGGTAATCCAGGTAACTACCTGGTGACCTCGGTCCTATGCTTTAAACCAGGGGTCTCAAACAAGCAGCCCACAGGGCTATTTCCTGAGGCCCGCTCCCGCCCCCTCCGGCCTACCTCCAGGCCAGGGGTGGGCAAACTACACCCACGGGATTGCCCCCTCGAGCCCTGTGCCAGCTGGCATCATGTCCCTGAGGCCGGGGGGGAGGCAGAAGCAGAGGGCTCTGTCCGTGTGTTGCCCTGGCTTCCAGGCATGCCCCCCCTGCAGCTCCCATTGGCCGGAAACAGGGAACCGCGACCAATGGGAGTTTCGAGGGAGGTACCTGAAGGAGCGGCAAGCAGCATGCGGAGCCCTGCGTCCCCCTCCTCCAGGGGCCGCAGGGACATGGTTCCAGCTACTTCCCCAAGCAGGGCCGGGGCTAGCAGCCGGCCCTGGCCCCGGTGTGTGCTGCTGCCACCCCGGAGCCCGAAGCCCTCCTGCACCCCACCCCCCAACTCCCTGCCCTGAACCCCCTGCCACATACCACACCCCTCCTGCACCCCAACCCCCTGCCCTGAGCCCCCTGCTGCATCCCATACCCCTTCTGCACCCTGAGCCCCCTGCCTGCACCCCAATCCTCTGCTGCACCTCAACTCCCTGCCATGAGCCCCTGCCACACCCCTCATGCACCCTCTGGGGGCAGGGAGGGGACGGAGTTGGGATGGGGACTTCGGGGAAGAGGTTGGAATGGGGGCAGGGAAGGGGTGGGAAGAGGGGGGGCCTCATGGAAGGGGTGGAGTGGGGGCAGGGCCGGGGGCAGTGGGGGGGGTGTGTCAGTGATATGGCCCTCGGGCCAATGAACTAGCCCTCATGTGGCCCTCGTGGTCATTTGAGTTTGAGACCTCTGCTTTAGACCTTCCCTGTTAAAATTTAAGCAGGCCTGAGATGAAAGGATCAGGCCCAAGGTTTCACTTTTGTAGCTGAAGTGGGCTGTTAAGTGTTTGGAGCACAGCATATGACTGAGGATTCTTCTTTGTTGAGCACACACTGTCTCATCACTTTGAACTTAACATCCTATTTACTATGCATACACAGTTATACTATCTCACATCTTTTATTTTAAGATTAACTGACCCATCCACATTCATGATGTAAGGAAATTAAGACATGGCAGGGAATTAGCATCCACAAGCTAATCTGGTTACATTGTTAAACTTCTAACAAGATATAGGTAAACACTGACAAATGGATTATACACGGATGGACTGGTCTGTCAGTGTCACACTGTGGAAAGCCCAAAAAACACTTAAAAGTTGTGTGTGTCTGTGTGTAGTGACAATAATGCAGATCTGGCATATGGGGACTCTGTAAACCCATCCCTATGCACAACAGAAGGAGGTCATATTCTGGTCAGACCAGAGGATCTCTATGGTGTGGTATGGTGCACAGATCCAGTGGACCAAAACCTTGTATGACCAAAGCTCTGAATGCTTTCACTCTTCTTCATAACTTCTAGTTTCCAACACTCTCTCTAATCCTGTCTGCAAAGAGGCTTTCAGCTTTTAGATGCATACAAAGGCTGAAGAAATCACTCTTTAAGTCCCAAACTTCTCTATTTATTGGCATTTGGAAGACACTAACTTGACTTCCTAAAGTTCCAGTTTTGTGAAAGGTAATAATCTATTTTCTGTAAGAGGTTTAATGTCATAGGAGTGATCCTGACTAAAGCACAGCAGAAGGGATTGCATATGCTGTACAGATTACTGTACGGGACTATGGGTTTCGTTCTTTTGATGTGAGACTAAGAATCACAGATTCTGTAGAGCTAAAGCTCCTAGAGGATTCAGCCCTAAAAGGCACAGCTATGTAGGCAGGCAAGCCCTGTCTACTACTACAGGTTCTTGGAATTCATATTAGGTAAGCATTAGAGGTGGTTCTGGGCCTGGCATGTTGCAAGACACTGTCTTTCTGATTACCATCTTGATTTCCCATCAAACACACACACGCACTTGAATTATGACATAATTTTTCTGGCTCATGTCTGAACAACCAGTAGATACAGTATTACTGCATTATATAGATGCCACCTGAAAGTCTGGAGTCTCAGCATACAGTACTGTGAAGCATTAATCCCTGACTCCAGCAGTTTATAAAATACTGGTTTGAAAAAATTGACAGAAATGAAGTGGTAATAAAATGCAAGATAGTAATCAGAATGACATGCTTTTAAAGGCCAGTAGCTTACGATGTGCCAGTGTTACCTGCCCTCTTCAGACCAGCAAACTTTTTCAAACCTGGGAGCAGTAATTAGAAAGATAAAAATTTCAGTCCTTGACATGTGCTTATATCTATGTTTCAGTGCTATAGCAATTTAAAACTAGCAATACCTCCTTAAAGAGAATAAAATCTCAATCGCTGAAGCATTTTCAGTAGGCCAAAACAGCTATGAAATATCATCCTTTTTGTTGCCAGCAATGAGATATACTTAGATATGACATTCTGTACAGTATGTACTTAATATGTACATTCACATATCTGTGTACAGTATACCTAACACAGCGACAGCAGTGCCTTTTATGGTGTCATGGGTATATGTGTCTGATAATATAAGCAACCTGATGTTTCTTGGGCAGTATTTATGCCTAGTAACCTATATGTTGAGAATAATGTTTATCAGTTGTGTTCATTAGTGATATTACAATTTAATGAGCATTTTTTACTGATTTTCCTGTTACATCCTCCATGTGCTGTGATTAGACTAGGATCTTCAGCTCTATGCTATTTGGTTTATTGGTAACTAGCATTTTATGTCTAATAGGTGCTTTTTTCTTTTTACATTAGAGGAGATCTTGAAGACTCATATAGCACATTGGTGGTCTCCTGATGGAACCAGGTTAGCATATGCAACAATAAATGACTCCAGAGTCCCTACAATGGAAATTCCAGTCTACACTGGCAGCCTTTACCCTACTGTTAAAACATATCATTATCCAAAGGTAAGGGAAAATATAAACAAACACTGAACGGTTTTTGAATTTTTCATGGTTTTGTTTCTAGCTGACTCCGATATGGTAATATGTAATCAAACATATTCATAAGCAGTGCAATTAACAGAGAAAAGATCATTCATTCCCCATTGAACTGTTAAACCGTGGTCTTCATTATTCTTTTGCTCCCTTTGTAAAAGTACATTTTTCTGACACTAGTAGTAGTCATTCAAAAATGTAAAGAGAAAAAGTAAAGGCTAAACCCTTTCTCCCTCTTGTACCTGGAAAAAATCTGTTGGGTTTTGATGCAAGATGGGGCGTGACTACATCTGAGAAGTTGCAAACAAAATTATTATATTTGTTGGTTTTGTGCCTTAAATCAGAAGGGCAATCGGGAAACTTTAGTACTTAGACCTCCTTGTAAAATTCAAGATGGAATAATAGTCAGGACAGATAGTCAGGCTTCTGAGACACACTGCACCTTGGCTTTAGGGAGAGAAAATGAATTAGGGATGAAAAAGGCCGATCCTGCATTGCTTTACAGAGCCCTACAGAAGATTGTCACTGCAGGTGAGCAGCATCTGGTGCAAATCTCAAGCCAGTGTGGAAGATTATTATTACTTTCTGCTGCCGTATAGTATGTTGTTGTACTGTACTGCACAGCTGCTTCCTCTAGACATCTCACTTTGTGTGGTGGTCCCCTCAGATCTCACATGCTAAGCCAGGTTTAACCCAGCCACTCCTGAAGATAGGAGACATCAAGAGAATACAGAGATGCTGCAGGAAGTGGTGCTGATGATTCGGTAGGAGGTGCACTTTCATGTAAGCCAGTGTTTAACTAATGTCCAACATGGGGCTTAAGGACACCCTGCCATTTTCAGATAAGGCATCAAATTGAGATCCTGACCCTTGTTACTAAAAATACCATCACATTTTTCACAAACGTGGTAGATGTTATTGTCAATGTTCTAGCCAAATTTTAATGTGGGCAGTTACTTCCTACCATCCTAAGTTCCTCATACTTCAATGCCTGCTCTAAACTGCTGTATGCTTTTTCTGTGCACTGTTAAACAGTTTCTGCATTCCAGCCCAGAGGTGGTTGCACTTCATAAGATATTTTTGTGTATATTATAATTACAAAGCATTTTAGGATCTGTTCAGATAAAAGGTTATAGCTATAAATGTAAGGTGTTATTTACTGTAAGATATATAGTAATGTACTCTCATTTTTAATTTCCAGGCTGGAATGGAAAATCCAAGCATTTCTTTACATGTCATTGGTTTGAATGGCCCTACCCATGATCTGGAAATGACTCCCCCTGATGATCAAAGAATGAGGTATGTTGCTTAGTATTAAAGTGGTAGCCGTGTTAGTCTGTATCAGCAAAAACAACGAGGAGTCCTTGTGGCACCTTAGAGACTAACAAATGTATTTGGGCATAAGCTTTCATGGGCTAGAACCCACTTCATCCGATGCATGGAGTGGAAAATACAGTAGCAGGTATAAATACACATCACATGAAAAGATGGGAGTTGCCTTACCAAGTGGGAGGTCAGTCTAACGAGACAATTCAATTAACAGTAGGATACCAAAAGAGGAAAAAATCACTTTTGTAGTGGTAATGAGAGTGGCCCATTTCAAACAGTTGACAAGAAGGTGTGAGTAAAAGTAGGGGGAAGCAAAACTTTTTGCTGTTTCTGCGTAGGCTTGAGTTTTTAGAAAGTAAGTTCCCAATTCAACAAACTAGTTAAAGATGTGCTTATCATTAAGCATGTACTTAAGTCTATTACTATTCAGCAAAGCACTTAAAAACCTTACTGGGATTTAAGCATATTTAGTGGCCAAAAAATTATGTTAACACACAGTTAAGGTTGCTTGGTGATATGTCATCCCCTTGCAGAACATGAGCAAAACACCAACTTCTGAAAAACAGGAAATGCACAGTTAAGGTTGCCTACGTAACCTAACTCTGCCCTCTTTCAGAAGTGCCCCAGAATGCCCCGTTAACACACATACCTTTACTCTGCCCACTCTACAGTTGCTGAAATGTACAAGCTGTTCATCTTTTACAGCCCATCGACTCCCACCCACAGGATTCCATCCAGTACCATTAAAGGGGGAAAATGGTTATTAAATCTTTATGTTGCCCAGGTGTATAAAGGTTTGGACTAGAACTGTCACTGGTGGGGTGCTCACTAGGGGCAATGATGTTGGCACAGTCCCTTGACTTACCCAGGCAAGTATAAAATGGTTGCATAGAAACCCTCTCATGGGTTTTTCCTTTTCTGGGGACATACACACTGTAATCACAGCACATCTATGCAAGTGAAGAAGCGTACGTTCTCTTAACACCATTCACCGTTTGGGTCCCTCAAAGACTTAGTGGGTGCCATGTTCTACCATGTGTAAAAATGACCAATTGAGACCATTTTTTAACCTGCGTCACAGCAATACAATCGTTTACTCTCTAGCGCGGTGCAAAAAAAATCCACCCAGAAACGTTTTGAAAAATAGTTCTTCTTTTTGGGGCCTATGTTTCTGGAACTCCTGGCTCAGCTAACATCACATTTGGGTCACTAACCCTACCTTGCACTCCCAAGAGGCATAGCAAATTTCACGATAATCTGTGTCGGCATGTGGATTTCAGGGCATTTTAAAGTGTCTTCCTTTCCATAGGAAGGATAGAGGCACAACACAGGCATCTGCAGCATAGGAGGCTGTGAAAGGTGTGAACTGTCTTATTCATCTCAATGTGATGTTTTCAGTTGAATGAGAACACCCCTTGGAGATTAATACAACCTGAAACAATAGCTCTGAGGCTCATGAACTGCTCCAGTCATCTGAGTAGGTTTTCCCTTCCCCCTCCTGAGTGCTTTAGAGCCGCCCTGTGGTATGAATGAAATATGCCTGTTCTCGGCTCCTCACTCAAAGAGCAGAATTTCCCCAGATCCTGGCTCATATGGGTGCACGGAGGGAGCCTCAGACCTTCTCAGAAGGGCAACCCCTTCCCCTCACAGAATTCAGCTCATGTAATGGAGAGTGGGGGTCCAACCCCTGTAGATGGGCAATGGGACTCCCAGACACTGGCATACACATGGGGGGCAGTCAGAGGGGCTTAGAGACCCCCAGAGGGGCAAGAGCCCCCCAGATCTGGGCATACATACAGTAGATAGAGCAATGTGGGTCTGACAGGTGCCCCCGCACCTATTCTGCCGCAGTCCTCCTGACACTTACACCACATCCCCTTCCCAGTGTCTCACCCCTCCACTGCCCCCAACTCCCATGCCTCCCTCACCTGAGCCCCAAATATCTCTGCCCTTCTTACTCCTGGGGAAATTCTGCGCCACTGTGTGCATGCAGAATTCATGTCCCCTGCAGATTTCTTTGCTTCCATGGAGAAAAATGACTTCTGATGGGGAAGCGAAGGGAATCCACATAAGCAGTCACGCACCCCTCCCCATCAGCATGGGCACATCATTTCAGGCACCCAGAGCAGCTGGTGGAGAGGTAAATCACCACGAGGGTGGGAGGCTGGGGGTTGGGGCTGGAGATGCCCTGGTCTGTGGCTTGTACCCTGCACCGGGCTCAGCGGCTAGTCCCAGCTGTGCTGGGGGAGGATGGGACTTCTTCTTCCCCTGCAAGGAGTGGCCAGGGCTGGGGCTGGGTCAAACCCACCCCCAGAAACCTCCCCCGGCTGGAAGAAGCTCTGTACTCCCACCCCCACTTATTACCCCCATCGCTCCTCAGCTGCAGGGGGAGGGGTCACTGTACTGGGAGCAGCTGCCCTGTACACCCAACCCCCCTGTATCCAGACCCTCCCATGCCCCTCCCCAAACCTCACCTCCCTTATGTGGACCACCCCGATGAGCCCCCACACACACACACAGACCCCTATGCCGCCAAGCCCCACTGTCCTAGCATCCACACTCCACTGAGCCCCCCACACCCAGACTCTCCCTAGTGAGCCCCAATCATCTTCACCTGGATCCTCCTGCAGTGTCCCATTGCCCCTTCACCCAGAACCTCCCAATGAGCCCCTGTGCATCCAGATCCCCCCTGCATCCAGATCCCCCACCGAGCCACCTGCATCCAGATTGCCCCACACAGAACCCTCTCACCCCACACCTGGATTGCCCCATACTAAGCCCCTCCACACTTCAATCCTGCTAGGCTGAGCCTGCCTGCCCACCCCGGTGCACCTGGGGCAGAGGAGCAGGGCCCTGGGGTGTTTCTGAGGCAGGCCCGGCCCTTGCACTGTGTCAGGGTTGGGTGCAGCCTCACCACTGAGTCCGTGTCCCAGTGGGGTGCTGCAGGGTGATCTCCCATCTCCATGCTCCCCACTGCCATGCTGAAGCCTCCCCATTTATTTATAGACAAAATTTGCAGAATTTTGCAGAATTTTAAAATATCGTGTGCAGAATTTATATATTTTGGAGCAGAGTGCTCTCAGAGTACTTTCTGTATCAAAGACCTCATTTATCCCCCTCCCCTTACTGCATCACTGAACACCACTCCCAATTTCCCCACTCCTCCACCCCACTAATGCCCATTCTCCCACCCAGGAAACATTCACATGTCTAATTTTGTCCCCAGACACTTTCATTACATTCCCTCCCCTCCCCCCCAATAAAATTGCCACCCTTGGCTCACTAATTGTAGCCACCTCTAGGCACTCGATCCAAAACGCCTTTTGTCTTATGTGGGTGCTTGTGATTAACTTATCCTTAATTATATTAATTGAAGGGTAAATTCATAGCCATCAATCTCAACAAGGTCGGTGACTCATCCAGTCATCAGTCCCTCTCAGTTTTACAGTAAAAGGCTGTTGAAGGAAACTGGGATTTTGTTTTGTTTTTGGGGGCAGGGAGGAAAGGAGCTGTAGCTCGGGAACCCCTCAGACAAATGACCCTAAATTTAAAACACTGACCCTACCCTGCACTCCCATCAGGCACAACAAATTTGAAATCAATCTGAGTCACCATTCGAATTCTAAAGCACTTATAAAAGTCGAGCTTTAAAACCCATAAAGTGGTGGGAATGGAAACCCTCTAGCTGTTTCTCTGAACTGGCACATACACACTGTAAAGAACATTCGTTTTCTTAAATACTGGTCTCAGTTTGGGTCCCCAGATATTTAGTGAGTGCCATGCACTTCTTTGGGTAAAACTCAACAAATGGAAACCAGTTTGACTCAAATCACTTCAATAGTTTGCTCTCTAGCTCTGCACAAAGAAAACCCACTGAGAAACATTTTAAAGATTGCAATCTTTTCAGGGCCTATGTCTCCAGAACCCCTGGCTCAAATGACCCCAAGCTTGGGTCACTAACCTTACCCTGTACACTCTTGAGGCACACCAGATTTCAAAGCAATCTGACTAATCATGTCAATTTCAGAGGACGTAGTACAAAGATTGACTTTTAAATAGAAGACATGATGCAATCTTAACTATGGTGACACTGCCACACCACAATAACTCTTAAGTGCTTAGCTGAACTGGGGCCTATGGGTTGTGGTTTCTTGGACACTTGAAAACAAATCATTATAAGGCTATAAAGAACTGTTGGCATAAGCATTGATTATCATAATCAGTCTGCCTTCAGGGGAGAAGAGTTCTAATCTGCTGGTTTAGCTCAAGTTTGATGCAGTCACCACCTGGAGGCCAAATTCTGATTTCATTGATGCTGATGTAAATCAGGAGTTAGTCCATTGACTTCAATGGATTTATACCAGTATAACTGAGATCAGAATCTGGTTCCATGCCTACACTGCCACCCACTAATGGTCCCTCTCCAAATATTAACAGAGCACTTTGTATGAATGTCAAATACAATTGTGTAAAGATATCTTCCTCCAGGATACTCATTTGTGTATGGTCATCAGATAGATATACTGGTACCTCTGGGATAGTTTAAATTAGATGTTGGGCCTCCAAACAAAACCACACCAGCCAGTAGGCACTGCCCAAAGCAGATGAAACTTGCCTGTTTGCGGGGGGAGGGGCGTGTAGTGGGTTAATCTTCATTGTGCATGAGAAATATAAAGAGCCAGATTCTGATACCATTACACAGGTGGAGTAGTACTGTACTGCACTCCACACATGGTCCCAAACCAATAGAACTATCAGTGGAGTAAGATGTCCTTCAATTTTGTTTTATTATAGTCTATTTGATTCTATATTTTATTCTAATCTAATACAGGCTTTTAAACTGTGCTCATCACTGTAGTATCTGAGCACCTCCTAGACTCATAGACTTTAAGGTCAGAAGGGACCATTATGATCATCTAGTCTGACCTCCTGCACAATGCAGGCCACAGAATCTCACCCACCCACTCCTGTAACAAACCCCTAACCTATGTCTGAGTTATTGAAGTCCTCAAATCTGGTACTCCTTCAGTGTAAGGGGTATCAGAATCTTCTCCATGGTGTTTTTCGCATTGTCATTCTAAAGTGTTACATTACATCTCCATTTACACTACCAAGACAGAAGTGTCACCAGTGAATACACTCAAAAACATGTAGAACAGGACTTGTCTTGTAAAAAACAATTTCAAATTTGCATATACCAAGCGATGGTTCAGTCTAATGTGTTACCTTAAGACCACTGTTACTGTCATTTTTCTGTTGGACTGCTGATTGGGAAATAGCATTGTCTGTATGCAAAGAGGTGCAAGCTAAAAGTCTTTAACATAGTTGTATTGTTTTAACAGCTTGAGACAGTTTATAGAACTGCAGTATCTTAGTACTAATGAATATGTGTAGTGTGGGATTAATCATGGATTAAAATAATTTATTTGATATAATTGATATTATACAATGATGCAAAATATACCATAATTAATGACTCTATGTATTTCATCAAAAACATAACATTTCCAGATCATAGTACAAGTGGTGCTGCTAGACTCAGGGGTACATTTTCATTATGTATATATTTTTCTGAAATGAGGGGCTTAGTGTGATTGCATTTCATTGGACCAGACAGTGGGGATCTCCTGTAGAATTAGGGCTTGCCTACACTTGAAACATTGCATCACTGCAGCTGTAGTGCTTCAGCGTAGACATTACCTATGCTGACAGGAGGGGTTCTCCTATCAGCGTAGGTAATCCATCTCCCTGAGAGGTGATACGTAGGTCGACGGGGGAATTCTTCTGTTGACCTAGCGGTGTCAACACCGGAGGTAAGGTTGGCTTAACTATGATACTCAGGGATGTGGATTTTTCACACCCCTGAGCAATGTATCTGGGTCAACTCAATGGTATAGTGTAGACCAGGTCTTAGGGCTTGGCTACACTTGCGAGTGACAGTGCAATAAAGGAGCCCCGGGCGCACTAGCTCACTCCCCGTCCACGCTGCCAAGTCACGTAGAGCGTTCTGATTCCACAGCTACAGCGCTGCTGGTACTCCACCTCGGCGAGAGGAATAACGTTTGCTGCGCCTTGGCTACAACGCCCGAGCGTAAGTGTGAACGAGGAGTTGCATTACTGCACTCTGATCGGCCTCCGGAAACGTCCCATAATCCCCTTAAGTCAAGCGGCCACTTTTGTCATTGTTTTGAACTCCTATAGGAATGCGGAAATGCCCTTTCAAAGCTCCATTTCTGACAGCCGGCATGCAAGCCATTACTGTGGAATGTTGTGTGAGAGAGAGAGAGGCGGGGGGGAGAGAGGGGGTCTGCTGCTGTCTGAACTTACAAGACGGCATGCTGACATGCTCTCAGCCCCCCAAAAACTCACTCTCTCTCCCCCCACAGACACACAACACACTCCCTGTCACACTCCACCTTACCCCTCCCATGTTAAAAGCACGTTGCAGTCACTTGCATGCTGGGATAGTGCCCATAATGCACTACTCCGCAAGTGCTGCAAATGTGGCCATGCCAGTGCGCTTGAAGCTGTCAGTGTGGACAGATTGCAGCACTTTCCCTACTGCGCTCTACAAAGGCTGGTTTAACTCAAAGCGCTCTACATCTGCAAGTGTAGCCATGCCCAAAGTCACTGAAAAGAGTTTCAGGGAGGAAGGGAGTTTTCTCACAAGGATCTACAAATAGAGAAGTAGGTATAAATAACCCTAACATACACGCAATCGATTCACTTAGATATATGCAGTCAGTGGCACTTCCTGGTGTGCGGGGGGATCTTCTTAGTGTGGGGTTCTCCTCAAGGCAACTGGAAGAGCTAGTAGTAAAAATGCAAATTATTTTCCACAGGAATTTTGAGAAATTTTCTTTTTTTCCCCCTGAAGTTTCCACCCCCTCAAAATTATTTATTTTTTACAACTAAAAACCAAAATGGATCAAAGAAAAGGTTTAGTTTCCAAATACGGTTTTTGTTCAAAAATTTCAGGTTTTGGTAAAAAAAAAATGGCTTTCAAAACTTGAAGACTGAATATTTTTACCAAAAACAGAACGTTACCAAAAAAATGGGCCTAGAAAATTTTGGTGTCGGTTTTTTGTTGAAAAGCCAGAAAATTTGGACCAAAATAAAAATATTTTGTTGCTGCAAAGCAAGCTCATCACAAAAAAAATATTTGGATGAAAAACTTTAAACCATCTGTAGCACATAGCCTGATCCATCGGCTGGTTATCCTGGGAGCAGGGCAATGGTCCCATCTCCTATCTACCCCATAAGTGTACCTCAGTGGTGTATTACAAGAGCAGAAATTTGAGTGCGGAAACTGATTGCATCAGGCCCTTGCACAGGTCATCAACAAATACGCTACTAAGAAAGGAGCCCAGTAACTAGGATCTGAGATAGGAACTGACTGCACATGCTTTGAGATCACAAAATGGAAGGTTGTATGTCATTTGGCCAAGCAACATTTCACCGTTTTTTGTGATGGCTGATATCCCTGTTATTATGTGCATGCACAATTTGGATTTTTGATTCCTAGCTGCAAACCATACATGTAGTTATGGGAATGTAAATGTCTCATGATGAAACAGTGAGATGATCTGTGCTATGAGAAGCGATGTGATCCTCTTCAAAGGGCTACAAATATCTCCTGAAAGAGTTCTAAGCCTTTCAGGAGAATTTCCTGTGAGAACAAATGAAATTCATTATTATTGGTGTTTATTACTATTCCATCTGTATTACAATAAAGAATCGGGGGCCCATTGTGCTGGGTGCTGTGCAGACAACAATAAAAAGATGATCCCTCCCCTTGTGAGCTCACAATCTAGGATTGTGATAGGATGGACTAGGTGGATAAACGGACAAATGTCAGGTGGGGGACTCAATAATGCAAGTGGAGAAATGAGGAATCCTGAACACTAAACAGGAGTTTCAGTTTGCCACTTGCCTAGTTGTTAAGTAAGAAGAAATATGATCAAGTGCTTAGCATGGGACTTTGAAGACCCAGGGCCAATTCAATGCTCAACTACAAACTTCCTGTGTGACCTTGAGCAAGTCACTTAGTCTCCTTGTATCTCAGTCCCCCACCTGTAAAATGGGGATAATAGCATTTCCCTACCTCACAGGGAGTTGCTCAGATACTATGGAAATGGAGACCACATAAGTACTTAGATAGATTGCCAGCTGGTCGTGTTCTGTAGGCAATGTGGCAGGGGTAAGTGATAAGGAGGGAATTTGAGGTTCCACTACCATCTTTATTTTTTTGCAAGGGAGACAATATTGGACCTGAACTAATATTTGTAGTTTCTAAGATAAGAGCTGTAGATGTTACATCCCAGCCAGCTTGTGTGACATCAAAATTTAACATAGAATCACAGAATGTCAGGGTTGGAAGGGACCTCAGGAGGTCATCTAGTCCAACCCCCTGCTCAAAGCAGGACCAATCCCCAACTAAATCATCCCAGCCAGGGCTTTGTCAAGCCTGGCCTTAAAAACCTCTATGGAAGGAGATTCCACCACCTCCCTAGGTAACCCATTCCAGTGCTTCACCACCCTCCTACTGAAAAAGTTTTCCTAATATCCAACCTAAACCTCCCCCACTGCAACTTGTGACCATTACTCCTTGTTCTGTCATCTGCTACTTCTGAGAACAGTCTAGATCTATTCTCTTTGGAACCCCCTTTCAGGTAGTTGAAAGCAACTATCAAATCCCTCCTCATTCTTCTCTTCTGCAGACTAAACAATCCCAGTTCCCTCAGCCTCTCCTCATAAATCATGTGCTCCAGCCCCCTAATCATTTTTGTTGCCCTCTGCTGGACTCTTTCCAATTTTTCCACATCCTTCTTGTAGTGTGGGGCCCAAAACTGGACACAGTACTCCAGATGAGGCCTCACAAATGCTGAATAGAGGGGAATGATCACATCCCTCAATCTGCTGGCAATGCTCCTACTTATAAAGCCCAAAATGCCTTTAGCCTTCTTGGCAAAAAGGGCACACTGTCGACGCATATCCAGCTTCTCATCCACTGTAACCCCTAGGTCCTTTTCTGCAGAACTGCTGCCTAGCCACTTGGTCCCTAGTATGTAGCAGTGCATCGGATTCTTCCTTCCTAAGTGCAGGACTCTGCACTTGTCCTTGTTGAACCTCATCAGATTTCTTTTGCCCCAATCCTCTAATTTGTCTAGGTCCCTCTGTATCCTATACCTATCCTCCAGCGTATCTACCACTCCTCCTAGTTTAGTGTCATCTGCAAACTTGCTGAGGGTGCAATCCACGCCATCCTCCAGATCATTATTGAAGATATTGAACAAAACCGGCCCCAGGACTGACCCTTGAGGCACTCCACTTGATACCGGCTGCCAACTAGACATGGAGCCATTGATCAGTACCCGTTGAGCCCATGATCTAGCCAGCTTTCTATGCACCTTATAGTCCATTCATCCAGCCCATACTTCTTTAACTTGCTGGCAAGAATACTGTGGGAGACCGTATCAAAACCTTTGCTAAAGTCAAAGAATAACACGTCCACTGCTTTCCCCTCATCCACAGAGCCAGTTATCTCATCATAGAAGGCACTTAGGTTAGTCAGCCATGACTTGCCCTTGGTGAATCCATGCTGACTGTTCCTGATCACTTTCCTCTCCTCTAAGTGCTTCAAAATTGATTCCTTGAGGACCTGCTCCATGATTTTTCCAGGGACTGAGGTGAGGCTGACTGGCCTGCAGTTCCCCGGATCCTCCTCCTTCCCTTTTTTGAAGATGGGCACTAGATTATTTACTTCAGATTCTCAACAGGAGTTACGGAAAAATGCTCCAACCAACAATTTGTCCTAAATGAATAGTTACTTTTTTTATATTTTTATTTATGTGTTTATTTGTTGCCAAATCTGCTGCTGACTGTTATTTTTTTAACACAATTTATTTTTGCATGACCATTTTCCCCCTGCCTAGGGAATGTGCTACTGCTGATATTGAGTAAAATCACAATTTATTTCAGCCACTGAATTTCCAGGACACTATTACCTTGCCCAAAGGTGCCCTGTCTTCCAGCATTGTGCATGCAGCTGAACTCATTTGTTTTTTCCCCAGCCAAATTCATGCTCTAAATATTGCTGAAAGCTACAAAATTAATTTCCAGCTTGTTATTTTGCTAGACAAACAGATCTTTGTTGTTTTCGCCCTTTCTCTGCACTTTGTATGGGAATCGTTGCCAGAATACAGAGTACTCTCTAGTGACTCAGCACATTAATCCCAATGAGAGCAACAACTCCTTATACATATTTTATAGCAAACAAATGAACTAATAAAAATTTTATAGAGTGCACACTACGAAAAGTCATTGTATTATAATTTAAGGGTGCTTTTGGCCCGCACACTCCTCCACTATATTATTGTGTCAAGTATCAGAGGGGTAGCCGTGTTAGTCTGAATCTGTAAAAAGCAACAGAGGGTCCTGTGGCACCTTTAAGACTAACAGAAGTATTGGGAGCATAAGCTTTCGTGGGTAAGAACCTCACTTCTTCAGATGCAAGAAGAAACTCACTTCTTGCATCTGAAGAAGTGAGGTTCTTAACCACGAAAGCTTATGCTCCCAATACTTCTGTTAGTCTTAAAGGTGCCACAGGACCCTCTGTGTCACTATATTATTATATCTCTACATTTGTCAGTTCAGCAAGAGTCTCCCCCTTTAGATTAATCCCTCTGTGACTGAAGATGGAGAGTTGTGATTGCTGCCACTAACTGGCTAAGAATTTGCACCTCCTATTATGGGTATTTATTTACACATCTCGTCCATTCCACCCCAGCCTGCTTGTTTGTATCATCCAGCTGTGGCACCTTGTCTTTTATAAGCTCATTTGGGTCAGGGGCTGTCCTTTATTATATGTTTGAACAGCACCTTGCACAATGGGACCCAAACTGGTTGTGCTCCCGAAGAGCTACCATAATGTAAACGTTTAGTAACAAGAAGATGGTGACAGAGGTTGTGGGCCAGGATCTGATCTAAACTGGTGCAACTCCATTGGCTTCTTTATACAAATTTTTGCTGTGCTAAACGCCTACAGTCTGATTTTCCACTCCGTAAAACTAGTTTATTTTCAGCGTGGCTCCACTACTACGCCACTATAGTTTCATACTGGTTGTAGAGGTCTGTTTGAATGGGGGATTAGTTTGTTCCTTAGCTGGGTCAGACCTCTTGGGCCAGTCACCAGAATCTATAAGCCATCTTTTTCTATTCCTCCCCAGACCCTAAGAGACATTTTAACTAATATACATATTTAAAGGGCAGTAGTTCTATATGAGAGTAGGAATAGTCCATGTAATTTGTTTCTTTGGTCACGTATGCTTGGATATGTAGCCCAATGCACTTTCCACCCATTCTTGGGAGGTTCTGAATAACATGTGTGATGCTGTGTTGGTAGATCTGACCCCTCTATTTTCACAGCTGGCAAGCAGAGTGGGAAGTTGTAGGTACATGCATAGCCCTAAAAATGCCATTTTCAGGTGTTCATATGAATGCATAACTAGCCCTAGAAATATCAAGACAGAAATATTCTAATAACAATAGACTTTTCCTTTCCTGTCCAGTCACAGTACGATCTACAAACCCCAGTGATCTGCTGAGCTGCAAAATACGGGTGGCATTAGTATCTCTTGCACGTACGTTACTGATGTAAATGATCACTGCAGCAATGATAACTCAGTGCATTTACATGTTGCAGGGACTATTACATAACCATGGTGAAATGGGCAACAAGCACCAAAGTGGCAGTAAATTGGCTGAACAGAGCACAGAACGTTTCTATCCTGACGCTGTGTGATGCTACCACTGGAGTCTGCACAAAGGTAGGAAAGACACTTAAAAGAAGATTCTTTGACCTTCCGTGTTTGTAATCCCCCAGGGGAGAATATCCTTTTATCTGAAAGTGGGTCACCTGACACACAGTACTTTATGTATAGATAGAATATAAGAGACATATACAATATTTACTGTGCAAGGGGTATGGGCTGATTGTGGCCCCCTACAGAAAAGCTAGGCACAATCCAGTCCTATCTGTACAATATATATGTGTATGTGTATTTATATATAGGGAGAGAGAATGTAGGTGCATTCTCTGTCACGCACTCACTCACACACACACCCCTACTATTTTTAACTTGGGTGTCCTTTTTAACATCTGAGCTCAATAGAAATATACATGGGTTTGTCTATACACAGTTTTCTACCAATTTAATTAAATTGCTGCGATTCCCTAATGTGGGCACTTTTATACAGACATAAAGACATGTATATCACTATAGTTTGTTTCAGTACCAACATATAAATAACTTTTAACTAGTATAATTACATCCACACTATGGGGATGCACCAATTTAACTAGTTCAGTTTTTGAACTAGTATAGTTAAAGTCAGTGCAAATGCTATGTGTAGACAAGGCCCCACACGAAGTTGCTGGGAACAGTGTAACAACAACTACATTACTATCTTTCTTTAGGGAGTAATGTATCTGTTGGGATTCCGTTTTTTAGCAGTAGGATAACATACCTTCCCATATGCTCACTTGCTTGTTTATCAGAGAGCAACAATAGAGGACAAGAAGAGCAGCCCAAGATTACATTCCGAAACAGCATGCTTGAACAGTTTCTCGCTGCTTGTTCACCCCTGTTCAAATTCAGTCAAACTGCTTTCTGCACTGATGAACAAAATGTAACCCATGCAAACTCTTTAATTATGTCATTTCATTTTAGAAACATGAAGATGAAAGTGAAGCCTGGCTACACAGACAGGTAACAGTGATCTTCTTTTCGTGATTATATTTCCAAATGTTTTTCCCCGCAAGAGAAAAAGCTTATTTTTGGCATTCCAAGTGGTACTTTGATATCATGATAGTTCATATTATAGAAGGGATTTTCTTAACAGAATATACAAGCTCTTCTTGTTGAAGTAAGGAGCATCTTCACCTAATGTATCTGAGACGCCTTCTTACGTAGCAGACCACAGTGGCTGGAAACATAATTCCAGCATATGTTGAACATGGATTTAAACAACCTGAAAAACAAGTGTTGGGTGAAATTCCAGAGAGCCAGCACATGGTCTGTCCCCTACTGAAGTCCCTGATTAAGCCTTATTTTGGGGCTTATATTGGATTTAAGTGGTGTATTGGCCTTTTGCTGGCCCTCCGCACAGGGTGAATTCTACCCATTGCACTTAAATGATCAAAGGTCAAATTATCAGAAAGGATGTAAGTGACTTAGGAGTCTAAGTCCCATTTTCAAAAGTCACTTAGATGTTTAGGAGCCAAAGAGTAAAATTTTCAAAAGCACCTAAGTTGTGTTTTAAAATCAAAGTGACTTAGTGCCTAAGTTACTTTTGAAAATGATACTTAGGCTCATAAGTCTACACTACACACCACTTTTGGCAGCATGAAAGGCATGTGTAGCTGCATCCACACTGTGGTGTGTAGCTGCACAAGTCAATGAAAGGCTCTGGCAGGGGAGAGGCAGCAGGGAATCCAGGGTGAAATCCTGACCATATTGACTTCAATGGGACCAGAATTTCAAGCCAAGAGTTTTACATAGAGATAGAGAACTGACAACACCTCCTACTTTGGCTGAGCACAGGTCCACTCCTGATTTTGTTCCCCTGGGGTTGCCCTCTTCACACCAGTCCTCCTATTTCCATAGCTGCCTCAGCTCAGCCTTGGAGGGATAGCTCAGTGGTTTGAGCGTTGGCCTGCTAAACCCAGGGTTGTGAGTTCAATCCTTGAGGGGGCCACTTAGGGATCTGGGGCAAAGTCAGTACTTGGTCCTGCTAGTGAAGGCAGGGGGCTGGACTCCATGACCTTTCAAGGTCCTTCCAGTTCTAGGAGATGGGATATCTACATTAATTATTATTACAATGAAGAATGTTGTTGCGTGTTACAGTGAGATACTGAAAATCTTATTCAACCTCCCTGGTTCCCATCACCATGGCAAGATGGCCCCAGCAATGGTTCTCTCACAGGTAGTTAATATGCAGCATCAGTTACATTTTTCAATAACGCCAGTGCTCTGGGAACCTTACAAACGAGTCTGGCTTTTTAACCCTTTACACTCAATTTTCAGTGAGGATTTTGCATTTAGAACCGATGAAGTATAAAAAATGCCTAGCTACCTTGGACTTCATTACTGCTGCACTGCTATCGCCTTCAAGTTCCTAGTGACCATGGTGCACAGCAGGGATAGAACTCAGAGCCTCATGATTCAAAAAGTATAGGCCCCTCCTGCCTGAGCTAAAGGGGAATCCCTGTTTGGTGTGAGCAGCATGGGGCTAATGGCACTTAGTTGAATCCATCTTGTAGAGAGCAGGGCTACACATAGACACACACGTGCTACCCGGTTAATCAGAGTATTTATGTTGTGTTCTAATATTGTTGGGGGTGGACCCTCTGGCTTCAGAGATGGGGATGGTTCTCACTGATATTAAACCACAATACAGACATTTCAGCAAATTCCCCCAATTCACAATCTCACTGAAAGGTGAACTGCAAAGGGTTAAAAAGCCACACTCATCTGTGAGAGTCCCATACCATCACTGCTACTGAAAGCTGCCATGCTTGGCATGAAAATAATTCATGGGGCCATCATGCTGGGAATTAGTGAGATACTGTACATACCCAACAAAAATGAAATCTCATTCAAACCCACATGGTGAAATTATTCATTGTGGGACCCTGGGGTGAGCTGGGTTAAGCAGACAAATGGCAGGACTGACCTGAAGAGTGTAAAGGGAGCAGGGAGGGCATCATAGGAGTTATAGGAGACGGACAGGGTAGTTCAGATTATCTGTTTCTGTGTGAAACTCCTCGACCCTTTAAAATGAAACAAGAGCAAATTCATTCAAAACAAAACTATATGTACCAATAAATAAATACACATTGACCCTTACTTAAACCGGCCTTCAAAGCTCCCTGCTTTTCTCCACTGATCTCTATGCAGAATTATTATAATTAGTTAGTATGGTAGCACCTAGAGGCCACAGCTAAGATTGGAGCCCCATTGTGCTAGGCATTGTACACAGAAATAGTAGGAGATAATCCTTGCACCAAAGGGTTTGTGGTGTAAAGAGACAAAGGGCGGGAGGGAAAGACAGAGGTGAAGTATCTTACCTGAGGTCACACAGCAAGTCAGTGGCAAGCCAAGGAATGGAACTTCACTCTCCCAGGTCCTGGTCAAGGCCCTGTTCTCTGGTTCACCCTGCCTCTTAATGAATGAGTGAATTCTTCCTCCCCCCAGTTAGCCTTGCTCCCTGAAAATGGTTGCATCCAGAGTTAATTTTACTTTTTATTTTCATCTGCACCATGCTAATTTTTCTTTCAATGCCAATTTTAGTATTTGTATACTAGACGGTGTGAACCTAAAATGCATCTCCTTCCAGTTCATTTTTTCTCTTTATATTAATAAGATGAAAATATTGTGCACATCAGCTTTAACTCAGGCCAGGTTCGTTTTCAAGATCCTTAGTTCTACTCTATACAATAAGAAGATTATATCCCAAAAATCTCTGTCCCAGTGGCCTCTTTTTGTATGTGTCCATACTGAGTCTCTGTAATACAACTACAGGTTCTTAAAAAAACCTGACTATATTAAGGGAGTTTTTCCACCAGCAGATACAACAAACAGACCGCTCATAACCTCAGAGGAGTACTGATGAAGACCAGTAATCATTTGTCTGATGTATGACTTTTCTGTATACCTGGAAATAGATTCAAGTAATCTGTTAAACCAATCTGTACAAAGTCTACTTCCACTGCCAAGAGAAATGCTGCTACAATAGTACAAATTTATACAAATAGTACAAATTATGTACCTTTATTGATTGGTACAGCTCTATTGACTATAGTCAAAGTGTGCCAGTTTACACCAGCATAGAATTTGGCCCATGGCATGATAGTAGTTTGCCAGTGGGTTTTTGTATCTTCTTAGCATGCCTCTGGAAATAGTCATAAAGATTTTCTTACTTAAAGTTCTAGAAACTATAAGAAACAGGTGAGACTTATTTCATGAAATTTTGCCAAGTGAGAGATGGTCGTACTTTTACAATGTTCTAGACAGGTAAGGAAGGAAAAATAAAAGGAAACCTGGCAGGTTAAGCCTAAAATGTAGACTCTGTAAATCTAACACTAATAGAAAGTGAAATAATTAATGAATGATGAGGAGCAAAGTAAAATAAAGCAAGAATGCTGTGGCAACATTAAAAAAAAGTAAAATGGATTCATTTGTTGTTAATGCAAATAATTAATCTATAACATAAACAAAACCCCAGTATGATCAAGTTGTTATTATTGATCTTGGTTGGTTCTGCTTGGTGTTTTGACATGTGTTAAGAGTGAGACCAGAATATCTGCCATGACAGGTGTGTCCATTGGGTGGCTTGTGGAACACACAAGGGGCCGACAGAATGAATTGTTCCATTGAACAGTACTCGGAGAGGGGGAAACTTATGGGACTTAACAGCATACTGAATATGCAAAGAGTGCCCCAGGATAGACAGGGATGGCAGAGCCTTGTTCGTACTCTAAGCAACATCTGATGACATGGGAAGGAAGGCTTCAGATTCTTCCTAAATTCATTCAATATGCACTTTGGAGAGATTAAATTTTGTACTTTAGTAACCAGCCTGTCTACCAGTAAGAGCTAGAACAAAGGAGGTGCAACCAGCCGAATGCCATGATACATCAAGCTAATGATTTTTGCCACCCTCAGGTATCATATATATCAAAGTCTTCTGCGTTCCCTGGTAGTCTGCTACACAACTATCTCCCCCCAGTAGAAAGGTCCCAGCCACTCATGGATTCCTACAGCAGAAAAGAAAACAAAGCAGTCTTCAGAAACGAACTAGTTGCTGCCTGCAGTGTTTGATTTCCATACCTAGCACCTTGTCTCTCTCTGACTGAAAGTTATAATAATGGGATGAAAATCAATCATCAGGTTCACCTGGGAGCCTTGAAGCAAAGACAGTTTTAAAAGACCTTCTTTCTTTTTATTCTCTTCCCCCACCCCTTGTAAATAATTTTGTGAATTAATCATCTGTGAGAAGGTAGGGAAGGAGACAGGACTTAGACTCTGAAGGACAGGTTGGTGATGTTTCTTTAAGGAAATGTATGTGGAATGATACACAGCCCAATGCAGTTTTTCCAGCTGAGTAAACAAGATTTGCTAGGCACACACTGCTAAGTCTGTGTTTATTAAAGCGCTTCATTCCGGTTGCCCCCAGATAAACTTCTCTGTAGGCATGTAGGTTTTTCTGTGCTTCACAAATGGGTATTGCCTTTGAAGCCAAGAGTGCTTCCTTACTGTCTCCCTTTAATTCCACAAGAGGCTAGCTGAAAGATGACTGCTACTCAGGAGATACAAAAAAAAGGGGGTGGGGCTCAGAATTTCAGGGCTCATTTTTCTCTGTTTTGAGAGGGCTGTTTATTTTTTCTAAATGGTTGTTAGAAGTCCTCCATTTTTTGCAGTGTTGAACAGTTTTTAAAAAATACCAAGAAGCCCTAACTAGTGATGATTAAACCTATTCAATTGACATTTACAGAATGAAGAGCCAATATTTTCCAAAGACGGACGAAAGTTTTTCTTCATCCGAGCCATTCCTCAGGGGGGGCGAGGAAAGTTCTACCATATTGCCATGTCATCGTCACAGGTGAAACAACCTTTGTAAATCTTTGTCAGTGCTGATTAGTACATGCCATGAACATAATACCTGTGTTGAGACCCAAGATATGGCAAGGTGTCTATGGAGAATTTTAATCCCTCTGACCATAAGGATGAATACCTTAAATGGGCTAAATGCTAGTAGCATTTCAGGCATGCATAGGAGGAACAAGAGTTTCAAATGACGGACTTTGCTTAGATTTATAATTAAAAGGTCTTCACATTTCAAGCAAAATTCAAAGAATGTCACTTTTGGGGTTTTTTTTAAACAAGCTTCTCCTCCATTATTCCTAAATAAGTGGCTCTCTGCACAATCATCCGAGGTTATTATCCAGAACTCATGGGCAGAAGAGGATCACAGGAAAGGACTTCCATCTGTATTCTTTATGCTGGGCCCAATTAATCCCATTATCATCAATGGAGTTGTGCCAGAGATTAATCTGATTCAGTATATTTAAGCATGTCTGCACATTCATAGCAATACTTTGGGGAGAACTACAAATTAGTGATTACTTTTAACAAGTCATGGAGGAGTCACGAGGGCTTCATGTTTTGAGAAATAAAAATTTTTTTTTTTTAGTCTTGTTCAAGTGACGTGTTTTCAGAAAAAAAAGAAAACACACACTTCTTCTTTTTTTTGGCAGCCCAATAGCAGCAGTGATAACTTACAGTCCATTACATCTGGTGATTGGGATGTGACAAAGATTTTGGCATATGATGAAAAGAGACATAAAATGTAAGTAAAGAAGTCGGTGTAAGTAGCAAACAAAACAGACTTTCATCTTTTAGTTCTGCTCTAGAGTTAGCGAGTCTACAGGAGCCATCTTGAAAGCAATTTGTGCGCATGAACAGCTAGATGTACAGACAGCAGGAGAGGGCTAGTGTTTCAGTGAAGTCTTGCTTTGATTTGTTCCCTCCCCTACCACTGACTTTGTGTGTTTAATAATCAATCTCATTTTGATATTTGACACACAGAAAGAAGCCTGGTTTACATATATATATACGTGTGTGTGTGTTGCTATGTTTCTTCTTCAACAACTTTTGATTCAAAATTTGAAGAGAGAGTTCTGTGTTCATTGTTTGGCTTTGCTCTTTTTAGTCCTCCTAGTCTTGGAAAGAATTCTGTTTGACACACACAAAAACTATTGTAATTAACAAACATTTCTGCTTGGTAAACTGCCATCAAGTTTTTACAATTTCCCTCATTTTTACCTTGATCCTTTGTTAGTGATGTTCCAGTTCTTGGTGTGCTTGCCATTGTCCTAAATCTCAGCAAAATACCATAGAAGAGAGCACTCTGAAGGGGTTTCCAGTTCACATCGTGTGGAGTTGCTCTTTCAGGCAAAGTTTCAATGAGATGCAAGATGCTGAATTCTAGACTTCTTAAATTTAAAATGATCTATTGTCTCCAGCACTATCCCACATTGGCACTAAATAGCTTAGTCAAAAGGCATAAGCCCATCCTAAACACTGAATGATAATTAAGGGCCCAGTTCTGAAAGGAGCTAAAAATGCCTGCAGTTCCTGTTGACTTCAGTGTGAGCTAAGGGCTAAGCTGGCATAATTACTCACATGGGAGTTTTAAAGGCATGTGATATTTGTGATTTGACTGCACAATATGAGAAATCTACATATTCAGGTGAGCCCAGTTTATAGGAAATAGACCTGCTGGATTAGATACTCCAGCCATTATGTTATTCAGTCCTCACCCTCACCCCCACTAAGACAATATCTGCTTCTGTGGGTCATCACCACCCTTGTAAAACTCATGGCCTTTGGTACCCCTGGAGATGTCAACCTGGACTTTGTCCTCTGAATTGAAGTTGGCCACCCCTTGCATATGCAGCTAATTCAAGGACCTGAAACAGTAATGGGTGACCTCAGAAAGCTGGTGCTTTCACTACTTATCACACAGAAATGGAGCTGGCTACAGTGTCACTGTGACGCTTAGACAATGACATTCCTCCCAAGTTCAGGCTATATCTTCTTTAACGGTTGGAATCCCCTCTTCAAGCAGAGTCTCTCAATGGGTTTTTCAGGTGCCTGAAGCCATATAGCTGTTCAAAGAATCAAAAGTGATCAAATGTTATGGGAAGAGGGGTGGGTTGCTTTTTTAAAACCTCTAGTTAAAAAAAAAGTATTTAAAGGTACTGTGCACGGTAAAGCTTTATATCTTGTTGGGGTCACTTTTCTGTGGTGAAAAAAGAGGTCAAGTTTTCTTGCTTCATATCACTTACGACCACTTCTACTTTGCATAGTATGTATTCCCCACATATTACACATGATATTATTATTTTAACACATTGACTTAATTCCATGCTTCTTTAAAAACAATTACAATATTATGTAGATTATATACAGTTAACAAAACTTCATTAATGAGTCTTTGGTTTTGCTTATTCAGTGGATGTCGTACTTTTGCTGCTATCTTCTGTTGAAATGGTTGGTCATGTTCCCACAATTGGTTTCTGAGAGACACATCAATTTTAAACACTCCTCTTCCTGTGGCAATCCTATTAAGTTTCTTTTGGTGTAGTTGCCCTCCCATTCTAAAATGTACATTTCTGTTTAGAAACTTTTTCAACTGTTTTTAACTATATTTCACTAAATTTTAGTAGGCACAATTCTTTAGGTAGACCTGCAGACCTGTAAAATTTAATAACACTGATACATACATAAAATGAACATTTTTGAACAATATTTTCTTAATAGGTCTTAACCCTAAACCCTTTGGACCTGTTTTTAGTCTAACACATTTTAATCTCTTTTTTTTTTACTTACAAAACTCCACCATATTGTTTTTGTTTTACTTTCTTAATAAAATTTATTGTACATCACAGATAAACAGAACTTTTTAATAGGATTTCAATGGTTGGAGGTTTTGTCATGCTTTTGAATGGCCGCTGCCCCATTCAAAGTAGCTCTGTTATTCGTAATTAATAACTTGTTAAAAGAAAAGAGAATTTGGATTTTAGTTTCAAATAGGTTTTGGGTGGTTGGGCTTCACTACAGTAACTCCTCACTTAACCTTGTAGTTATGTTCCTGAAAAATGCAACTTTAAGTGAAACAATGTTAAACGAATCCAATTGTCCTATAAGATTTAATGTAAATGCGGGGGGTTAGGTTCCAAGGAAATTTTTTGGGGCCAGACAAAAGGCATTATGCTGTATACTGTACAGTACTGTACTGTGGTTGGGAAGTGCCCCTGGCTTACCCCACACAGGCACAGCCCGCTGCAGGCAAGGACGCTAGGAAGCACCTTTGCAGCAGCAGCGGCAGCTTCCCAGGAGAACAGGCTCGGATTTTGCCGGGAATGCTCCAGGCCCGCCTCTTTCTGTCTCCGCTCCACTCCAGGCCCACCTCTTCCCACCCCCACTCCACCTCCTCTCCGGAGCACGCCACACCCCTGCCCCCCCCAAAGTCCTAAGCGCCGCCAAACAGCTGTTTGGAGGCACTTAGGACTTTCTGGGAGGGAGGAGGAGGAGCGGAGAAACCCCCCATCTCCACTCCTCCCCCGCCCTCCCAGAAAATCCTAAATGCCGCTAAACAGCAGTTTGGCAGTGCTTAGGACTTTCTGGGAGGGAGGGATGGTGGGGGAGGAGTGAAGATGCACAGCTTCCCTGCTCCTCCCCTTCCCCCTCCCTCCCAGCACTTCGCGCTTAGGACTTTCTGGGAGGGAGGGGCAGGAGCGGGGAAGCCCTGCATCTCTGCTCCTCCGCCTCCCTCCCTTCCTCCCAGAAATTCCTAAGTGCCGCCAAATAGCTGTTTGGCGGTGGGGGAAGTCTGGGAGGGAGGGGGAGGAGGCGGAGAAGCGGAATTTGTGCAATGCTCCTTTGTAAAGTCGCTGCTCTTCCACAGAATCTTAAAAGCAGGCAGCCAAAGGATGTTATAAGGGAGCATTGCACAACTTTAAACGAGCATGTTCCCTAATTGAGCAGGGACGTAACATTGAAACAACGTTAAGTGGGACAACGTTAAATGAGGAGTTACTGTACTTATATTTATTGCCACACCCCTCAACTGTTTAATTCCCCCCGAACTCTGCAGTGTTTATTTGTGCAAAAGCTACTTTTAACTTCACACTCTTTCCTTAAATCACTTACTTATTTTCCAAAGTGACACATTTCTCAGCTGAATTCTTTCAGCATCTCTAAGCTTATTTTTTAATGTTTTTTTTTCCACTTGTTTCTTAATGTAGTACACTTTGCATGCAAAGCTGTGCTCACTAACTACAGTCCTTGAAGGATGGCTGCTTTTTATTTTGGATTTATGCAAATAGGTAACAGATATTGTTTTCTCCCTGACCTTTCAGGAATTGTTTCCATTTAGTTTATTTCCTTCTTTACAACTTTCATTTGCTTTTTATGCCTTTTACGCTCATCCCTTAAGTTGGCACATTTCATTTGTAAAGTTTTAGCCACTAGAAATAATCCATGTGAAACTTCTGCCTTGATTCGGTTTTTCTTTGCCTTAGGAAAAAAAGAAACTAAATACAATTTTTTCATGGCTGCCAATGGGTCCTGTTTTTTAACATTTCAGTGGCATTCAACAGACCTCTGCTGTTCTCTGCCACGCATTCTTTTACATAGGTACTGAAAGTACCTCTCTAATGTCCACTTTTATTTTGTTTTAAACATGCCTTGTTAGTCTGCACAGCATATGCCTTATGTATCTCTTTGTGCTCTTCCAGCCCATTCTTTTCTCTCTCAAAATTTCCCACATAATGGTTAACTATTTTACTTCTCTACACAGGGCTTTTATTTCCAGGATTAGTTCCTGCAATAACAAGCTTTTTGCTTCTCTTTTGTGCATTTTTTATTTAGCACTATTCGTTGGCATTCCTTTCCCACCCAGTCTCCCCCAGTACCTCTCTGGGAAATCCATAAGGTTTGCCCTTAGATTTAACTACTACTCCAGTGCCCAGGAAACTTACTCAAATTTAAAACCTTCCAATGCCATTGCTAAACTGATGGGTTGTGATCCTTGACAGTAAAGCTATCTGTATAATAAACTATATGTTCCCTGCTCCAGATGAATTGATCCGATCTGAGTCCCAGCACCACTATGTTGGGGGGAGGCTCTGAGACACCTTCCATTCAGTTCCCACAGAACTCAGTTTGACTCTCGTCTTGATGCTCAGGTTCCTTTATTTGACGTACAGAGAAGCTTTGCTGAGTTGATTAGACCTGACCGTATTGGGTGGGTACAGGGTATACCACACATCCAAAGTTACACAGAAGCCCCCTTCCTTTATATACCTTTACACACTACATTGCATCAAATGTTTTGGGATTGGCTTAGTCACTTTGCTGGAACCACTCCCTGTACAACATGCTCTGTCCATTCACTGTCTATATACAACTCACTCTTTACCTCATCTTTATGTTCCCAACTTATTGTATTCATTGTTATCTTGTCCACTGTAAATGGTTCCCTGAGTGGTCCTCCCCTATCTTAGCTAGTAAAGACGTTCTGTTTCCATTCCAACCTCCTGATCCATTTACCGGCCTAATCCTGTCTCCCAAGAAATGAGGCCTCACCCTTGTCCAATTACTGATGTCAAGCCAAGCCTACATACCTGAATTCAGGGGTTTGTGCATGGAGCATTTTCCCCTTGAAGCACAGCTATCATATATACTTCAGAATTGAAATATTTTTGTTTTTATTTTAAATTGCAGTGCAGTTTACCAAACATTTCCTTGATTCTGTGCTGAAGAGAGGTCCCTTCTGATTGGTTTTCTAATTCAGTGAAATGGAGAAGTCACGTATCCTTGCAGTTTGCTTCACAAGATCAAGGAAATGTTCAAAAGATGGGTGTGAGGATGGAGATCCTGTTTTATAAGATATTTGTAAATCCCCTTCCAAAACTCTAATTCTCACTACTGTACTTTGTATTTTTAGTTACTTCCTCAGCACAGAAGATTTACCAAGACGGCGACACTTATATAGGTATGTTTTTTAGTCCTTTCATAGAGATCATTTTCCAGTTATTCCTCTATGAATGAGGTCATTACAGAAAATGGATTGTGCCCATCATTACTGACATTGTTTATTCTCCGATTGAATCTAAGGAATAAATATGAGCATGTCACCAAGTGGGAAAGGAGTTTGCAACCAAATTCGAAATGCTTGAAATTTGAGCATTTTCTCATTTCATTGCCAGTTAGAAATTGGTCCCATGCTAAAGCAAATGACACATTAATATGGAAACATTTTCAAACAAAATTGTTATGCACTGCAAAAAGTTGCATCATTGCATACATTTGTATTTTTCACAATCATGTTACTGTCTGTATGGAAATCTAACCAAACCACAGAAGTGCTGGTACTTGAAAACAGGCAGAACAAAATTGCTGAACATTTGTGAATGTTTTTCTGCAATTTCATGTGGCTCCAGTATGTTCTCAATGGTGGTGTAATAGGTAAACAATGGTTAGCTTATGTACATGGTATCTATAGTACAGCTAATAAATACATTGCTGTGTGAGAAGGAAAAAGGAGAAAGAATAAAAATTCCATCCTAGAAAATGCTTGTTTCAATTGCCAAGAGGCTTTAGAATCCAGCCTTATTTTTTCTCATGCAAGATTTCTAAGCACTGGAAAATGCAAATTTATTAATTCCACTGGAGGGAGGTGGTATTATCCTCATTTTACAGACGAGGAAACAGAGGCACATACTGACAGTTAAGTTTGTTGTATTCCTCGCTTCTAACATCCTTCCTTCATCCCATCTTGTGGTATTTTGTCCTGCCTTGGAAGCATCCACAATGAAGGGAAGGCGGGCGGGGACAGTGCTAGCTTCATTTGATACGAGATTGTCAGTATATTTACATCCTGCAGTATGATGTAATGTTTTTTTCTCTCAGGCGGGGAAGGGACTACAACAAACTGAATTACCAGTAATTTAATTCTTAAACCTCTGTATTTGCTCACTGCTCTTCACACGGCTTTGTGAGGGGCTAGGCTACTTTCAGCATTTTTTAATTAAATAAATCATGCTGAGTCTGTTTGGGCGTGAATAAAACTCAGTGTGAAAGCTCAGTTCTGGGAGAATTCTTCACAGGAAACAGTGGCATGATTCACATTGCTTCCACCTTGCAGTACCCCACTAGCCTTTAAAGGTGGCTCATGTAGTGAACTGTCAAGGACGGAGCCTTGACTTATGTAATTGTCATAGCCTCATTGAAGTCAATGGAGCTATGACAGTTTATATCCGCTGAGGATCTGGCCCTCAGTTTGTGAATTCTGAGTTAGTGAATCACACTGGGATTCCTCTCATGAAGAAAAGTGTGAGCTGGAGAGAACACAGGAACGGGAGCCAGGGACAGCTGTGTGATGACCCTAGCTCTGCCACTGACTGTTCCTGTGGTCTTCAGCAAGTCACACAGCTGCTCTGCTTCAGTTTTGCTACCCGTGAAATGGAATCATAATCTTGACATGCCTCACAAAGGTGTTCTGAGGATCAGTTAGGTAATGTTTGTAAAGCAATTTGAAGTTGCAAAGTGCTATAGACCTTCTAAGTATTATTTATTATTTGTTAATAAATGGTTATTTAGCCTTTAACCAGCACAGTGCTCTTGAGCACACACACAGGCCAAATTGTATACTTCAAAAACAAAGCCGGCAAAACATGATCTTTTCTTTCTACCTGGATGTTGCGGTTAACACTCCACGACCCACTCTTGGAATGTGAAGGGAGAGGATTGTCTATGAGGTAGCCACTAGCAAGTCAGAAAAACTTCCTCTTAAAGAAAAGATCTCTAGTTCTCCTTTGTCTGCAATAAACATCATCTAGCACAGAAATAATCCCTAGTTTCATGTCTACTCCCTGAATTAAAATGTGTTGTGTTTATATTGAAAGTTCAGTTGCATCCATCATTTTCTGGAAAGCTGTAGCATCTAACATAATCACCTGCCTTGCACAAAAGCCATCAATACCCTTTAATATCTTTTCAATTCTGGCAACTCCCACCCACCCAAAACCCCAACAATTTAGCAAGTTAGAATGCCTAGTCTCTTAGTAATGCTGAACAAGTTATGTTCTTTTTTTCCAGTGCAATGAAGTTTAAAAAATGTTGTTTCAAGATAACTCTCGCTCAATTGACCTTCATGTACATGTATTAACTTTTTCAGTGCAAGCACAAATGGAAACTTCAACAGGCAGTGTCTGTCCTGTGATTTGATTGAAAACTGTACTTATTTCAGTGCGTCATTCAGTCACAACATGGAGTACTTCTTACTGACCTGTGAAGGTAGGTTTATTTTATTATTAAGGATAGATTTTAGAGCAGGCAATAACCAAGCTCAGTATGTACCTTCGAACTGTGACCAGCAGCACAAAGGTCTGTTGCCTTCAAATAATCCGTTTTGCTTGATGATTTAAAAAACACATTTTAAGGGGGGAAAAGTCTTATTCCTAACTGAGGACAATGGTTCTCTCTAATTCAGGCTTTAGCGATTTTCTTGTTCCATGGTAGTGTGTTATATTGTGACATAATGAATTTAGCGACTGTGGGTAAAATTTCCAGAAGTGCCTAAATCCCATTTTCTAAAGTAACTTGGGCACTTAAGAGCCTAAATTCCTTTGATTTTCAATAGATTTAGGCTCCTGATTTCAATGGTAGTTAGGCACCTAACCTGCTTAAGAGCTTTCAAAAAGCCTCTCTGCATCTTTATGCCCCTAATTACCTTTGAAAATCTGGCCTTAAATACTCAAGTTACTTTTAAAAATGGGGCTTAGGCTACTACATCACTTATGTGCTTTTGAAATTTTACCTAGCATGTCCATGTTTTAACACCAGACTTTTGAGTATTATTATCAAACATGGGTGTATATATAGCACTACAGTTGTGTATGGGGGATTTTCGTGGTGAGTAAAGACAGTACACAAAACAGGATGCTGTGGGAGGTAACTAAAGGAAGAGGCTTGGGGTATGGAGTTGCCTCGTGGTACAGTAGTTGCACTGAACAAGTTTATTTTATTTTGAAAGATTCTTCCAGTTTCAAATTCCCTGTACTTAAAATGAGAATATACCTGAACCAATAATATCAACACAGAGGTAACTTTAACTGTCACTACTGGTCCTAGTTTTCTGTCCTTTTTAGATAATTATATTTTTAAAGAAAATTGTTATCTGAGGGATTGTGGGAAAAGATGGGGAGGAGGGATTTGAAGAAGTGGGGAGGTTGATTGGCCTACAGAAACGGAGCGTTGAAGGGTAGATTGGGAGAAGTGTGTCCCAGTCATGTTTGACTTTAATAATGTTCCGTGTACTCAATACCGTTGAATTATCTTTTTAAAGACATATTAGGAATAAATGCAGAACTCTGTAACTTTCTAATGCAGTCACCACTTAGTTCTACCAAATTACATATAAACATAGGCCCAGATTGCAGGGCCCTTACTCACCTTGGTGAGCAATTACTCACACCAGTAATCCCACTGAAGTGAATGGGGCTGCTCAATTGTGTAAGTGCTCACCAAAATGAGGAAGGACTTCACGATCTGGCTCCCACTTTTTATTGTGGTTGCAGAGTAAAAAGGGTTCTTAATTCTGAGGAGTTTGTAATCCTATAGTAAACATGCAAGGACTAAGGGCCTGCTTTGCAAAACCTCAGGCACCAGTGACCATCATGGTACAGTCAGTGTGTGTGTGTGTGTGTGTGTGTAAATATCCAGTTTGTGCGCACAGTCATGATGTAATTGTCCAAGTGCAGTTAGGTACCTTTTTTTTTTTTTTAATGTCAGCAAACTCTCAGTCAGGATGTGAATTGCTCCTTGTCTGACTGTAAAGCACTTCTTGTGAGCCAAGAATTGTCATGTTATAATCAACTCCAAGGACAAAGAAGAAGTATTAAGGATGCTACATGAGGAGATAACCAGAAGCAATGTGATGAAACTGAGAAAGGGAATAGTTAGAGTGAATATCAGGCAGAACTTCCTGAGAGATATGTAAGGCTGTGGAGTATTCTACCCAGGGAAGTGGTATAGGCCCCATCATTTGGGACATTTGTTATAGGAGACTAGATAAAACATTAGAAAATGCCTTGTAGGGAACATCTCCACACTATCGGTGTGGTCAACTAAGTGGCCACAGGGATAATTTCCACTTGTAATTTCTGTGAATCTATAACAATGGAAGATGTTTACACTGGAGTATAATTGACTGGAAAACGTAGAGTAGTACAGTAAATATTATCATGTTGATCAGGTTTGTCTTTTGACAAGGAAAGCTGTGGACATTTTTTTTAAAGTGTCAGTTTCAAGACAGGCTGTCAGTAATTGCTGATAACATTGCCCATTTCCCCTTTTTATAGAGGATAAATGTTTTAATACAATTAGAAGCACATGTGAATAACAAGATTATGGTTCTTATCCACCCCTAAGTGTTGATAAGTTCCTACTGCATTATAGCCAATCTACAATAAGGTGCTGTAATTCTTTGAGAGATGCATATAATTTATTAGAATATACGTCCCTACAGTAATAAATTACCCAGGTACAAAAGATAATCACTTTCAACTAAACAGCTCTGGACCAGCTCCACAGCTGGTGCAAGTCATCATAACTTTATTTACTTTGATGGAGTTGTGCTGATTGACACCCACTGAGGAGTTGTCCCTCTGTGTTCTAATTGTACAGTACGATGTTCTCAAAATGTAATCTCAGTTTAAATGCAAAAGTCAACCCACCCTTAACTATGGCATCACTACTGACATCTCCATAATGAGACAGACTGGGAAAATATATGCATATAAGAAAAGACGGGGTCCTGATGTGGCTTTCCCATACATCGGTTTTAGATCAATGTCACTCCACTGACATCAGTGGAGTTATTCCTGATTCACACTATTGGAAGTGAAAGGCGTATCAGGCCCTTTATTTTCAACCAGCGTACAAGGAAAACATTGTTTTGCAGCAGGTATGGGCAAAATATCAACAATGAGGCTTTGAGCTGTCTAACATATGCTGAATATGTGGAGGCATTTCATAATTTAAGCTTTTTCTTTTGCAGTGTATCCATCTTCATTACACTTCATATTAAGTGGCACAGAGAGACCATGGTGGTCTTTATTTGCCTTTCACTCACAGTGGTGAAAATTGAAAGTAACTCCCACAGAAGTCAGTGGAACAACACTAGTGTAAAACTGGTGTAAGTTAGAGGAGAATAAAGCCCCTTCTGTTTTATGAGTTGGAATAATATGAGAATTCTTTTTTCATGGTTCTTCGTCATGCTTAGCATGAATGTGGCCTCGCTTAGGTACCCAAAATGTTTTTTTATTGCTGCTGGATAGCTCAGACCCAGGGGTTTTGGAAGGAACTTCCTCATAAGTAAGTAGCCATATCTCCCTGTGTGACCACATATAAACATAGCCCACGCAGACATAAAACTACTTCAATGAGCATGTTGGAGGAGCACTGCCTTTCCCCTAGTAGAGAGCTTTGAGGTTGACTCTGCAGCCAGCCACTTTTGAAGAAGAATGCAAACATTTTTCTAATGTCTTTGCCTGTCTACGCTTTCCATGCTCCAGACATTTCCATGTTCCAGTTCTCTAGATTACACTAGTCACAATATGTTGCACTTGTCCGTGACTAGTGATCAGTTGCTCTGTTGTTCCTTTGCACTACAGTGCAAGGGCCATTAAAAGTCCGGTCGGTGGCATGCGGGGCTAAGGCAGGCTCCCTGCCTGCCCTGACTCCGCACAGCTCCCGGAAGTAGCTGGCATGTCCTTGCAGCCCCTGGGCACAGGGGCAATAAGGGGGGCTCCGTGCACTGCCCCCTCCCCCAGTGCTGGCTCTGCAGCTCCCATTGGCCGGGAACCACGGCCAATGGGAGCTGCGGAGGCAGCACCTGCAGGTGTGGGCAGCGCACAGAGCCCCCTGGCCCCAGCACCTAGGAGCCGGACATGCCGACTGCTTTGGGGAGTTGCGCACAGCCAGGGCAGGAAGACCCTGCCTTAGCCCCGCTGCTCCACCAACTGGGAGCCGCCTGAGGTAAGCGCTGCCCAGCTGGAGCCCACACCCCAAACCACCTCCCACACCCAAACCCTCTGCCCCAGGTTGGAACCCTTTTCCAGAGCCCGTATCCTGCACCTCCAGCCCCCTGCCACAACCAAAGTCCCTCCCAGAGCCCACACCCCCTCCTGCACCCAAATCCCCACCCCAGGTCGGAACACCCTCCCGCATTCACAGAGCCCGCACCCCCTCCCACACCTCAATCCCTGGTCTGAGCCCCCTCCCACACCCAAACTCCTTCCTGGAGCCCACACCCTGCACCCTCACCCACACCCCAACCACCCGCCCCAGCTCTGAGCCCCTCTTGCACCCCAAACCCCTCATCCCCAGCTCCACCCCCAAGCTTCCAGCCAGAGCCCACACCCTCCCCTGCATCCCATTCCCTACCCCAGCCCTGTGCCTGCTCCCACACTCTGAACTTCTTGGCTCCAGGCCAGAGCCTCCTCCTCCACCTCAAATCCCTTATCCCCAGCCCCAACCTAGAGCCTGCACCCACAACCAGAGCCCTCACCCCCTCCTGCACCCCAACTCCCTTCCCCAGCCCAGAACCTCTGCCCGCACCCTGAACGCCTCATTTCTGGCCCCACCCCAGAGCCTGCACCCCCAGCCGGAACCCTCACCCCCTCCCGCACCCCAAACTCCTGCTCCAGCCTAGTGAAACTGAGTGAGGGTGGGGGAGAGCAAGCAATGGGGGGGGGGATGGAGTGAGTAGGGGCGGGGCCTCAGAGATGGGTTGGAGAAGGGGCAGGGCCTTGGGGCAGGGGGCAGGGCAAGGGTGTTCGGTTTTGTGCGATTAGAAAGATGGCAGCCCTAGTTCTCCTGTTGGAATAGGTAATCCACCTCCCCGAGAGGTGGTAGCTATGTTGACAGAAGAATTCTTCCATCAGCCTAGTACTGTCTACACAGAGACTTAGATTGGCTTGACAGCGCCGTTCCTGGGATGTGGATTTTTCACACCTCCGACTGCCATAGTTAAACTGGCCTAATTTTCTAGTGTAGACCAGGCCTCAGTGACACTCTCTGACCTCTGAAATGTAAAACACAAATAGTATGGATGAGGGGGAGGGGTTAAATTGCATTTAAATTGCTCATTGTGGTGATGGTATTTTCTCCCCTAGAATGTGCTGTGAAAACTCAACAGTTGTATAAGCAGGGGAAAGTGCTTGTGTACAATGAAGAAAATGAAAGGCATAAAAATGACAAGACTTGGCTAAAGAAAGCAAGTTATTTTTGGTCTCTGTAATGGGCTCTATGCTGCAAGGTGCTGAGCCGTCTGACCCCAATCCAGGAGAGCACTTAAGCACATGCTTTACTTTACTCTCATGAATAGTCCCATGCACCTTGCAGCATCAAGCCCTATCAAAGGATATCCCTGTAGCCGCACTCCCTGCCACTAGTCAAAGGATCCTTCCCTCACTCATTACCTTAACCTAATGGCATTGCCAAAGGACCAATGTAATTAAGATTGTGCATGATGCTGGGAGGGAGGGAGGGATGCACACCCTGTTTTGGTTGCATAGCAAATTGTATACTTCTCCATCAATTTACATCAACAGGCTTGATTCTGGTGTCTTCTCTCTGACAAAAATCCCTTTGAAGGCAATGGGATGTTGCCAAAGTAAGGACAGTGGGGTCCAGCCCAGTACATTTTGGGAGGCAGGATCTTCCCCACAAAAGGTTAATGTTTGATATTCCAGAAACAAGATTAATTGTGAGGGAGACCTGTGGTGCACACATATATTATTGCCAATTAATACATGATCAAAATGATATGGATGCATGCAGTTCATGAAACACTTAGCAGCCCTCAAATCAAAGCACTCCATAATCATACATTATCACGAAGGAATTAAATAATTTATTTAAGGATGACACAAAGAAAATTGATAGATAGACAGAAGGGTGGGGAAACTAAATGCAGGAGAAGCGAAAGCTATTGTATTTTGCTCAGAAATGTCTCTGTGGTTGGTAATCACTCCTTAGCCACTGGAGTACAAAATATCCTATTATTTATTAAGAGTACAATCAGTTGATAGGAAAAAAAAAGTCATCTTGCCTTAGGAGAGACACAATACCACCTCACCGTGAGCTAAATAATGGACCGCTTTATCTGCCTCCATTGGATACCAAATCCATTCTCCTTTCACAGCACTAATATGTTTGTCTGGAATATTTGCCATTAAGTGTGATCTGTTCCAGCTCTTTTGGAAGACACATCTCATATGTCAAGTATCAGAGGGGTAGCCGTGTTAGTCTGAATCTGTAAAAAGCAACAGAGGGTCCTGTGGCACCTTTGAGACTAACAGAAGTACTGGGAGCATAAGCTTTCATGGGTAAGAACCTCACTTCTTCAGATGCAAGTGTCTCATACCACATCTCATATGGTTTCTCTGCTCTCCAACATCTCCTGTGTTGGTATGCATGAGGGGTAGTTCTTACAGACAGTGCAATGAGAGTGCAGGGAAGAGATGTCAAGAGAAGGAAGACTTGTAGCCAAAAAAAAAAAACCCTCTATCTTCTGATTCAGATGTCATCTGTGCCAACACAGCTGTCACTAAATAGCCTTGGCCTTGTTGCTGTAGGTCAGGAATCACACATGAGCAGTGATATCATTCCCTCTCTTCTTGGCAAATAAATGTTGCAGATGTAGGACCAGATGCTCAGATCCAACCAAGCTGTGCTTGACACAGGAGCTCAAGGGTTGTGGGAAGCCAGGATACAGCTGGGTGCAAGTGCACTCCAGCTAATACCTGCCTTTCCTAGCCATGTCCCCTACTCCAGTGGCGAGGATGGGGTAGCATTGAAGCCACAGTGGTGACCCCACAATGCTGGAGGATGCCTCTAGACATGAGGAATCCTACTGTGGGGGCAGTAAAGCTGGTATTAGAGCTCCTTTGTACTGCCAGATCACACCAATGAACCAGACCCATAAAGCAGAGAACAGGAGATATAGAAGCAGAGGACAGGGAACGCATTGCAACATATGGGACTCCCTGGAGAGAGTGATTGATACCAGTGTAGAAGCAGCACTCTCAAAATTAATGATAGCCTACATCAAATTCCAAATGACCTTGTCTTAATTGGTCATGACACTGAGGCATCTGGTACTATGTTCATCATCATAGCTAGATTATTATAGTTATTTAATATTTATATCGTGGTGTGCCCTGGATCCCCAGTCAGAATCGGAGCCTCATTGTGCTAGATGTCAAACGCACCCAAAGGCAGGATCTCTGCCTTCAAGGGTTTATAATTTCAGTTCTCATACCTGCACGTTTATACATGTTTGCTATTCTGTTCAGGATCTTATACGATGCCAGGGAATGCACGGTGGTATCTAAGCATCTATCGGAGTTCAGTGGAGCTACACATATGCCTAAACTTACTTGTGTATGTGTTTGCAGGATGGAGGTCTAAGAAGGCAAGTACATATATAGGGCCATGGGGAGGCCCTATATATAGTCAAATACTGCAAGGGACTGGGGCGTAGGCAGTTTTGCCTAGCAATCACAGCTGGGTTGGGGTCCATATGTGAAGAACGGTAGTTGGTGAGCAGGGGTTGGAAGAATCACTAGAGCCAGGTTCAATAAGCAAGAGTCAGGCCAGGGTTGGAGGCCAGAGATCAGAAGACAAGGTGAAGTCTCGAGTCACATCAGGCCAGAAGTCTGTATGGTTGCCTAGACAACATCCTGGGCCTCCTGCCAGGGTTAAATTGTGTGCTTGGCCAATCAGAGGGGTGCAGGGTATTAGCACTCTGAGTCCTTTGGGCGTTACCTCCTGCAGTGCCTACTCTCCACAGTTCTCCCTTGCTGCAGTGTTGTGTGGCACTGTGGGGCTATCAGCTGTGCTAGGCCCTGCAGATGTGAGTTCTAGTCCACCGGGCCTTACAAATCCATACAAGTTTCATGTGCATTTGCCATTTTTAAAAAGGTATAACTAAAATAAATGCAAACTATCCCCTTCAACTCCCTGGAGCCACCCTCAATTAGGTGATTAATGCCAGAAACCATAGGAGAGGCTACCCACGTCATCCATGCCGAAGTGGCAAAAGACACGTTCAAGAGTAACAGTAAAACCTGGGGGTATATCTATGATTGAATGCAGGTTATTGCTATAATGAGTGAAGATAGTAGAGTAAGTAATTGGGAACCTTTACAGGAGCCACTTTGGTATGACAAATGTTAGACAGAGCAGGGAAAGCATAAGACTAATGAGTACCTGTTCAGAACATATAGAAGTTATTGTTTAAACCCTATACAGAATATTTGCCATTTTATGTTTATTAGAATAAAATCTATGTGCTACAAGCTTAACGTTTACAGAGTCTCCCTGTAGCTATAAACACTTAAGCTCTTTCAACTGTTTCCTGAGGACTTAATTTATCTTCTTACCTCCCTGTAGGAAGTGCCTAATATGTCATATTTTTAAGGAGCATGCAAACATCTGGAAAGTGGAGCACATAAGTGCAATAGATACTTGCTGTCTCCATTTTTCAAGTTTATGTCTAAGCATTTGAAAAATGTCTTCGTTATTCTGCATTTATTTTATTTTCTAGGCCATTGTTGGAGTCGTCAAAAGCTTTCACTACCAAGTTGTGCTGACTCAGCTGTTTCAGAACATCCCAATTCCTAGGGCCCAGACATAGTCGAGTTTTAGCCATGCTGTAACTCAGCGATGTCCAGACCACGTTTTAGCAAGGTTGGGCTTACCTGTGTGGACAGGTCCAAAACCATGCTGTGGAATCATTTGATTACATCCCTAAGCTTTACAACATGTAACATTGGGTTACAACATGGTTAGTTCCTGTTTACATATGTACTGTAAGACCAAGCTGTATTATAACAAGGTTGGAGCACTATCATGTAATGACATGATCCCTTGACATGATACATTTTGCATATAGATGAGCCAAAGGGACATTATTAATCATGCTGTGAAGTCAATTATGTGTTCTGAGGGCAACTTCAGCAAGATATGTCAGCTTTGCGTTTACACTTGTAAGGACCTTTGTGTCCAGGGATCGGAACTTTGGTAGCTACAATCATGTTTAAATACAGTTGTTGGTAGCTGGGTTCTAGCATGGTTTCTCACAACAATGTGGACAGAGAATTTTTACTAAGAACTGTACTAGGCAACCTCCCTAGCGAAAGGGGCTTAAGAAGAAGTTGGACTCGGTCAGGAAAGTGGACAAGTTAGTTGATTATTGTGTCAGCATATGCTGCTAACTGACCGTGCCATATTCTATGAGATGAACCTAGATAGGATTCTGGTAGGCGTTAATGTTGTTTGTATGCATTAGGATCAGAATATGGCACTGCGTAGTCCAGAGGCTTAAAAGACCAGTGATGGTCCAAGGATATGTGTGATTAGACACAAAATTCACACCATTGCTTGTATTGTTATATATTCTTTGCCAGATGACATTACTGAAAATCAGCTGGCTTCAACTTTCATTTATATTGACCATTAATATCACATTAAATTGTGTACGTATTTTCAATAAGTATGCACATTAATATAGGGCCCTACCAAATTCATGGTCCATTTTGGTTAATTTCACGGTCATAGGATTTAAAAAATCTTAAATTTCATGATATCAGCTACTGTATTTAAATCTGAAATTTCATGGTGTTGTAATTGTAGGTGTCCTGGCCCAAAAAGGGGTTGGGGGCAGGGGGGTCACAACATTATTGTAGGGGTGGCCATGGTATTGCCACCCTTACTTTTGCACGGCTACTGGCAGCAGCACTGCCTTCAGAGCTGGGCTGGTGGAGAGCAGCGGCTGCTGGCCGGGTGCCCAGCTCTGAAGGCAGCACCGCTACCAGCAGCAGTACAGAAGTAAGGTTGGCATGGTATGGTATGGCCTTATTTCTGTGCTGCCTTCCGAGCTGGACACCTGGCTAACAGCCGCCACTCTCTGGCCACCCAGCGCTAAAGGCAGAGCAGAAGTAAGGGTGGCAATACCATGACCCCCCTACAATAACCTTCTGATCCTCCTCCCCCCCACACACAGCTCCCTTTTGGGTCAGGACCCCCAGTTTGAGAAACCCTGGTCTCCCCTGTGAAACCTGTATAGTACATGGTAAAAATACATAAAAGACCAAAAACACGTCATGGACCATGAATTTGGCAGGGCCCTATTAATAAGGGATTCAATGTTGCTTGAGTTAGTACCCCAGGATTTGCTCAAATACTACAAAGGTAATTTTCCCCACAGTTTAAGATTTTGCCCTTTTTAGGTGTCAGTGTTTTGCTATCTCTCTATTTAGCAGTTACAGTTTCAGATTTAAGTTAACCAGGCTTGCATGTATTACTAATAAATGATAAATTAAAACCAATAAAGCATTTGGATTTATTGATGAATTTTACTGTAACTAAGCAACATTTTAGGTTAAGCTCCTTTTTCTGGATTGAAGCAGATACACCTTATCAGCACATCTTATAATGCTGGGTTTTGCAAGCTTTCTTCCGGAAAGCCAAGTAAACCTCTGAATAATCTGGTTTTTAATATTCAAGTATCTACTCAGAAAAAATATATTAGTTTTAGTGAGTTGCCATCCAGCAAACTCTGATCTGTAAGATTGTAACAAAAAGTTGCTCAGATGCTTTATCCTGCAACGGTCCCATATGAAGTGCTGAGTTCCTTGTTCCCCTTTAATAGGGTTACCATATTTTAATGCTCCAAAAAGAGGACACTCCACGGGGCCGGGGCCCCGGCCCCGCCCCAACTCCGCCCCGCCCCAACTCCAACCCCTCCCCTGAACGCTCCAACCCCCTGCTCCTCCCCCTCCCCTGCTTCCTGCGAATCAAATGTTCGCAGGAAGCCTGAAACAGGCAGGCAGGCAGGCAGTAGGTAAGCTGGGGTGGCGGGGGGGGCGCGAGGAGGCACGGCCCAGTCCGGCCCCCCCGGCCGAGTGGCTCCCTCCGGCGTCCGGCCCTGGCCAAGAGGCTCTGGCCCCGGCGTCTCAGGCCCTGGGGCGCCCGTCCCGGCCCCGGTGACTCCAGCTCGGCTCGGGCCCCAGGGCACCAGCCCTGGCCCCAGTCAAGCGGCGCCGGCCGGCGGCCGAGCACCCCCAGCCCCGGTCCCAGCGGCTCCGGCTCGGCTCGGCTCCTATTTTCCCGGACATGTCCGGCTTTTTTGAATTTCCTCCCGGACGGGGATTTGAGGACCAAAAAGCCGGACATGTCTGGGAAAATCCGGACGTATGGTAACCCTGCCTTTAACCACTGGAACAATTTATCAAGGATCATGGTGGAGTCTCCATCATTGACCATTTTTAATTCCGATTGGATGTTTTTTTCCTAGAAGCTGTGCTCTAGGAATTGTTTGGGGGGGAGATCTAGACCTTGTTACACAGGAGGTCAGACCAGATGATCACAGTGGTCCCTTCTGATCTTGGAATCTATAAATCTTTAAAGATTCTCTACATCTTATTGTCAGGCACTTATTCTTTGACCTTGGGCCATTCACTTCACCTTTTGCTTCAGTTTCCCCATCTTTAGCACCGGGATAATGTTTAGCTATATGTGTCATAGGGATGTTGTGAGGATTAGTTAGTATTTGTAATTCACTTTGAACATCGAAAGTTCTGTGTAAATGCTAAATATTATGATATAATTCCTCTGTATTTCTCTGCATTGTGGATTACCAAGATACAAGTGTGTAGATGGAAGCTTCCTCCTTTGTAAAATGAATACTATCATACCTTTTCATTTTGCTTTGCAACATTAACTCTCCAACCCTCTCAACATCTGGGTGAAGTAGGTAAGTACTGTAACACCCATTTTACAAACTGGGAAACTGAGGGTATGTCTACACTACCTGCCGGATTGTCGGGCAGCGATCCATCCAGCGGGGATCGATTTATTGGTCTGGTCTAGTCTAGACACAATAAATGGATCCCCAAGTGCTCTCCTGTACTCCACCGCCGCGAGAGACGCAGGCAGAGTCGACGGGGGAGTGGCAGCAGTCGACTCACCCCAGTGAAGACACCACGGTAAGTCGATCTAAGTACGTCGACTTCAGCTACGTTACTCACGTAGCTGAAGTTGCGTAACTTAGATCGATCCCCCCAGTGTAGACCAGGCCTGAGACACAGAACGAGTAAGTGACTTGTACATGGCTAAACACTGAGTCGACTGTCCTGACCCCATTGCCTTGCTCTGATTACTAGACAGCACTCCAAGGAAGATGCGCATTGACGTTCTAGATCTGATCAGTTATGTGTCAAGCTCAGTAGCCTGTCACCAGTAGTGGAAGGTGCCTAATTACCAGCTTCAACATTCTTGTAATAATCTGTCCTTAGGGGACATGTCTTCCTAACCCCCTCAGTGGAAGGTTGACTCATGCCCTGAAGCATGAGAATAATGAAGCTCTTTCTACTCCTTTCCCAGTTCCTTAATCAGACCTTTTAACCTACGCTTCTGGGGCCAGAGCCAGTGTCCATGGAAGTCAATGGAAAGACCTGAGATCAGGCCCTCTGATACTACCTTAGACGCCAAGGTGAAAAGTCTAAGGTTATGTCGACACTGCAATTAAAAACCTGCAGCTGGCCCATGCCAGCTGACTTGGTCGTGTGGGGCTCAGGCTAAGGGGCTATTTAATTGCAGTGTAGACATTAGGGCTCGGGCTGCAGAATGGGCTCTAGGACCCTGCAAAGTGGGAGGGTCCCAGAGCTCAGACTTCAGCCCAAGCCTGAATATCTACAATGTAGTTAAACCACCCCATAGCCCGAGCCCCACGAGCCTGAGTCAGCTGGCACGGGCCAACCGGGGGTGCCTAATTGCAGTGTAGACATAACCTTAGATTGATTTAAGGCTCCTCCACATCAGTGGAACCAGTTCTTAATCCTGTATTTTGTATCCAAAACCTAACTGCACTTACTAGTGTTGTACCAAGCATCAGATAGAAAAATTGTATATCACTGTTTCAGCAATACGGTTCCCTAACCTTAAAATCTGATTGTTTTTAGTAGTTTTTCCCCTAAATCTCAATCTCATTAACATCAATGAGAGTAATGGTGAAAATGCACAGCTTGGGGGGGTGGGAATATGTTGAGCTTGACATATTTCACACAGCAGCCAAGACTTTAGGCAAATTAGAGAAAGCAGTAGGTGGACTGACCTCTTTATCCTTTTCATGATTTATAATAGAAAGTAGTCTTTGTTTTGGAGCATCTGCTGATGCTCTAGATCCCATGCATTCTGAATGTGGACCTGTCCAGTGGGCATAATCACAAAATATGCATAAATTGCTGGACAGACTCTAATTGGGCTTGGCAGAATTCAATTTTTTGAAATAATTTGGCGGATAATATTCATGTTTATTTTCAAGCATTTTTCTAGTTTTATCAACTTAAATGGTCACAGTTTTGAGAAATTATGGAGGGTCTGACAATAATTATTTAACGAGAGTAGATGTTGAGATTCAAAAAGTTAAAGCTTTAAAACCATTAAAACGTAAATTTTCAGCCTCACGTGTCAAAATATACAAAGTAAATATCCTTAAATCAAACCTTAAGTTCTCAAGCAGCATTTTTCTCACTTTGCCTGTCTCGAAAGATTTTTTGTTGCTTTGTGTGTGTATGGCAAAATCGACGTTTACTCACATTTAGTGATACAACTCTAATCCTGCCAAACCGAGCTCTGAGCTGTAAGTGTGCAAAGGCATTTAACTGATGTTTATGAGGGTGAAAGGATGGTTTAGTGGTGAGGGCTCTAGCCTGAAAATCATGAGATATGGATTAGATTCCTGGCTATGACACAAACTTCCCGTGTGACTTCAAGCAAGTCACTTAATGCCTCAGTTTCCCATCTGTAAAATGAGGATAATACTTCTCTAGCTCACAGCACTGTTGTGAAGCTAAAATCCATTAATGACTGTGAGGTGCTCAGACACTGTGGTAATGTGGGCCATGTAAGTACCCAGATAGATAAATTATAAAAGAGCAGTTCTGTAAGATTCAGTGAGTCTTGAATCCCTTAATTGCACAGAAACCTACCTAATAGAAACCCAGCTATTAACACGCAGCCCAAGGTTCCTGTAACAAAAGCAGCATGCTGGATGATTAGACCATGCAGTGAGGATTTAACGAGGTTCAGTGGTTGCACCCATCTGTTTTTAGCACACAGCAGTGTACAGTGTTTTGCCTCAGTAGCAACTCAATAACCATGCTGTAATTACATAGCAAACTTTAATAACTATGGGCCTGATCCTCCAAGATGCTGAATGGTCTTAACTCCCACTGACTTCAATGGGGGTGGAAGGCACCCAGTATCTCATAAGAGATTCTGAGCACAATGCTAGATTGGATCTGCAGCTTGCATCCTCCTAGTAAGTGCCAATAGGTGCCTTCATGTATGTATGTGAAATTCAATAGTCTCTTGAGCAGGGACTGAGATTCGAGTCACATCTGTGCTAGAATAAAACAATTATGAGAAGTATAACAAGTTATTTTAGATTTAACTCTGCCGTCTTACTGTGGTGGTATCATTATTTGTGACTTGTCTGTGTAGTGTCCAAAGTGTGCTCAGAACTTGACAGGACACATATAACCACAGATGCTTTGTCCTGTAGTGCTTACAATCTAATTGTAGATATGCTGCAACATGTGAGGGAAGAATGGGGTGAGAAAGGAAGAAGGAGCAGTACTAAGAACATACAGTTAACACTTACCGGAGGGTCCGGCGGCAGGCAATCGATGTTCTGGGATCGATTTATCGTGTCTGGTTGATCCCGGAAGTGCTCGCCGTCGACGCCGGTACTCCAGCTCGCCGAGAGGAGTATGCGGCATCGACGGGGGAGTCTCCCTGCTGCATCTGGACCCGCGGTAAGTTCAGACTAAGGTACTTCGAATTCAGCTAGGTTATTAACATAGCTGAATTTGCGTACCTTAGTCCGAAGTGGGGGCTTAGTGGGGACCAGGCCTTACTCTCGTTTGGCATGTGCAGTTCTTCGTGGTTCTCTCTGTGAGTGTCTATGAAATTAGGAGAATTCACTCCTTTCTTATAGGTGACACAGCAGGTGTGAGCTTTTAGGAAAGATTTGAATAAGGAAAGGGCAGTTGTTTGGCAAACAAGAATTGGGTGATTGTTCCATTTACTGTATCAAGATTAAGCTGTTTGACCCTCTTTTGGGCCTGGAAAGTGAAATTACTCTTTAACCTCTGCATGTGGCCACTTCAGGCCAGGTGTGAGGCACTTCTGTTGCTCAGCGGAGGATGGCTTGTATTGCCGCTGTTTGTGCCAGGCTTTCAATCAAGGACTGTTCACAAGCACTAAATTCACAGAAAAAAAAATCCAAATTGAATCCCTTCTTAAACTCACTCAGTTATGTAGAATTTCTACTGTCAGGAAGTGTCTATGAGGAACGTGGTTTCGTGTCTTCTAGCAACATCATAAAATTACATCCAGTGGATGGTGATGACAAAGCATTTTGGAGTAAGCATCTGTGAAGCATTTCCTGCTTAGATTCAGGTTAAAGCTTTTTAAATGTTGCTGGGCCAGCTAGGACTTCTGAAGCTTGGGATTCAGGGTGACCTCTGGCAGGGACCATAATAGATGTGGTCTGCACAAGTGTAACTTGAAGTTGAAATAATCACTGAGGCTGAGACAGGAGTTTTATTGACAGCCAATAGCTGATGAATAAAAACTACAACAGACATGCTTATGTGTCAAGAAAGGTAAAAGGTTGGCTCTTTAGCAAAAGTAGCTAGCGCCAGCTATTATTTATTATTTATTTATTTATTTATGTATTACAGTCGCATCTAGAGACTCCAGTGAGATCAGGACTCCATAGGCTGGCTACATATATATTGAGAGACAGAATGCCATTATAAGATTATAATCTAGACTAATCCAACTAAGGGCCTGTCTACACGGAGACACTCAGGGGATGCCCGCTCTACAGCGGCACAGCTACACCGCTGCATAACATGGCTACACGAGTGCTCTTACAGCTGTGCCGCTGTAAGCTTGTAAGTGTAGACCTGGCCATAGTTAGGTCGACCTAGCCTCTGGTGTAGATGCGGCCAGATTGACAAAAGAATTCTTCCATTGACCTAGCCTACCGCCTTTTGGTGAAGTGGATTAACTGCATAGTTGGAAAGGCCCGTTCCATGGATGTAGGAAGTATCTACAGAATGGTAGTCAACTGCAGCACCATACCTGTGCCACTGTGGTGGCTGTCATGAATACATGTTCTCAGTTCCCCACATAGACAAGTCCTAAGGCTGGGAGGAGAAACTGAGGCACTGAGAGGTGAATTGACTAGCCCAAGGTCATGCAGCAGGTCAGTTTCAGAGTTGGGAAGAGCCCAGGTCTTCTGAGCCACAAGCCAGTGCACTTGTCTCTTCAATCCCCATTAAAGTTAAAGAGCATTGCAGGTCGCATCTTATTTCATGATTCCTAGTGTCTGTCAAGACACTATATTAATAATTGAGATGTAGACAGGACATGGGGTAAGATTTTAACCTGCAATCAATTTGTCTTTAAAAATAAATAAATAAATAAATAAATAAAGGCAGTGCTGATGAAAACTATGGAATAAAGGTTGTTGGAAATTGAAGTCTTGTATTGAGCTTTACGTTATGGCTTGAGCGGGAAGCAACAGTGCTGGAGCTTTTCCATGTTTCCTCTGCGAATCGGCCTCCATAATGGTAGTATCAAGACAGTAGCTTATTCTCCAGGCCTATTCAGTCCATGCATCCCCTGTGCTAAGATTGCCAGCAGTCAATGCTAACTGCAAGGGGAGGGAATGTGTGGTGTGGCGTGGCATTTCTGTGGAAACCACTAACCAACTGAAATGGGACTCAAGACACCAGGGTTCTATTCTGGGCTCTGCCACTGGCCTGCTGAGTGACCGTGGGCAAGTCAGTTTGTCTCTCTGGGCCTCAGTTTCCTTTTCTATGAAACTGGGATGATGCTACTGACCTCCTTTGTAAATCACTTTGAGTTCCAATGATGAAAAATGCTATATAAGAGATAGGTATTGTTGTTATAGTCATCAAACAGCTACTATATAAGTCCATGGTATACCCACACCTTGAATACTGCATGCAGTTCCGGTCACCCCATCTCAGAAAAGCTATATTAGAATTGGAAAAGGTACAGAGAAGGGCAACAAAAATTATTACATTTCCATATGGGGAGAGATTAAGAAGGCTGGGACTTTTCAGCTTGGAAAAGAGACAGCTAAGGGGGGGATATGATAGAGGTCCATAAAATCATGACTGGTGTGGAGAAAGTGAATAAGGAAGTGTTATTTACTCCTTCACATAACACAAGAACCAGGGGTCATCCAATGAAATGACTAGGCAGCAGGTTTAAAACAAACACAAGGAAGCATTTCTTCATACAACGCACAGTCAACCTGTAGAACTCACTGTAAGGGGATGTTGTGAAGTCCAAAACTTTAGTGGAGTTCAAAAAAGGATTAGATAAGTTCATGGAGGATGGGTCCATCGATGGCTATTAGGCAAGATGGTCAGGGATGCAACCCCATGCTTTGGGTGTCCCTAGCCTCTGGCTGCCAGAACCTGGGAGTGGACAGTAGGGGATGGATCACTGCATGATTGCCTGTTCTGTTCATGCCTTGTGAAGCACCTGGCATGTTCTTATTAGATGACCATGACTTTCACTATGAACCAGAGCAGGAATTCAAGCCAATAAACATATTATTCACAACCATGTATATGATTATCATCTGTTTGCCTAGTATCCCCTTGTTTTCTAGCTCACACAGTGCATATAGGAATGAAGCATACCTAAATTGAAGTTAAATGTAGTTCGGGACTGCCCTTGCCACAAGTCTAGAGTGCCATAAAGGGTGGAAAGGTGGTATAAAGACGCCTTTGTATTCTGTCATCCTCGTGTCGATAGCACCAACCATTTACCCGGGCACATGGGCAGCCCCAGCCACGTCCCCTTTCTTCTGGGGGCTGGGAGAGGGATTTGAAGTAGGCACCATTATTCCACTGTTAGGCCACAGCAGCAAAGCAGACTTAGCAGGCCAAAGAATCTGGCCCATAAAATCTGAGACAGGTGTGTAAAAGTGAAAATAAAATGTCACTGCATCTCACATTGAGATGATGATCTGCAGAACCTTGTGCATGACAAAATAACAGGGATGCTTGTTTCCCATCCTGTAGAATACTAAACAAGTGCAGCAGTAGGATTCTTGGCTGGAAGGATGCGCTGGTTGTTGCTAGCATATTAGGTCACTGAGTGACTGTTATCTGTTGTGGCCAGAATGGTTTCCTACACAAGGACAATTATGAAGATTTTTTTTTTTTTTGTATACCCAGTAGCAGGAGGCTGTAATTAGTGCTTCAAGGCAAATGGTGACCTTTTGGAACTTTTCCTGAGGCTTGTGAAGCTTAAATTAGTTTCTGATGTTTGAAAGCTTGCACAGACTTAATCTCTGGGTCCCATTTATATTATAATTACTGCATGATTCACATTTGCATTCACTTGTCCCTAGTTCCAAAGGACCTGTATCCTTAACCGTTAAGGATGGCTTCGGGTCTCCAAGCTCCTTTGTGTATGGCTCTGTGTCAAAACTCCTTTGGGTGAAGGAAATAAGCAGTGTGCCCTCCTTCTCTTTCAGTGTAGCATTGCTTCAAAATATAAGGCTGAGATGAAAGTCTCTTTCACACAACCAGAAGCCCTTCTAGGAGCTTTTCCTCCAGGAAAAAAGATAGGATAGTATTAGCTTGTTTGGTTTTTAAAAGAGAACATCTGTTCTGTCAATCGTTTACAACATAGTTATTAAAGTAGCCTGAAATTAATTAAAATTGTCACTTTTGTGGATGTTCAAATTACATTTCCGCTTCCTTTGATCAGGTTTTCATTTATCTGTTATAAAATATTTCATTGTAGTGTTATGCATCATTAATTTTGCGTAAATTACCCTTAATTGCTCTCTGACAGGGATAAAAAGTGAATAGGAAATGGTGCATAGGAGTGTTTAATAAAAAAAAGAAAAAGAATGAACACAAAGAGCTCCATATAGTTTCCAGTGTAATAAAACCAGAGCATTTATGGGATGAAAAACGAAAATCCTACCACTCCCAGATTCTGAAAATCACTCCATTCTGAAAATGGTGCAGTTACTCGTTTTACATAGTTTGATCCTGTTTTGTCCTTTAGTTTTGCTTTGTAAATATGAGCCACCCCAAAGCGCCCAAACATTGTTTGTTTATAGCCAGGAATCCTCATTGCTCGGTTGCTCTGTACTATTTTTATATATTTAAACTCCACTCCAGGGACATAAATGACCATGACAATAGGATCCCCATGACGCTTCAAATAATGAATCTTCACAAATCAGGCAGTGGCATCCTGCACTCTGAAAATTATTTTCAGCTATATGAGCGACCTGGGATGAACTCATTATTCTTGAGTGTACAGTACAGATGTTACTAAAGCTTGCTCTAAGGAAAACTGCTTCATTCACCTGGACCACCTATTAGGTTTATTGTTGGCTTTATTTCTGGTTGCGAGATACGTTTAGCACCTTATTAATGCAGTCAAGGACATATTAAATCCTGGGAATCCATCTGAGGAAAAATAGATTGATATAAACCTGAAAATCAAGGTTTATAACTTTTCAAGTAAGAATGATATCCAGCATTCGATATCTAGCTAGGAAGCTATTATTTTGTTGTAGGAGAAATTTTCTTATCGAAGAGAATAACTTAAGATGGTTCTTTAAATCAGCTATGCTAGTTAATTGCAAGAATCTGGCAAGCTAAATAGAGGCAAGTGCACATGCAACTGTACATTGAGGGGTATATCTCTCTCCTTTGCACCTGCATTTGTTTCATTAGTGCTAATAAGTTACATACGTGCTTTGAAAAGAGAATATCATGTGATCACGAGGAAACACGCTTTTCTCCTGCATTAACTTGATTGGACATTATATAGACAGGCACACATCACAAATGTATGGGCACGTACCTGTGAGAAATGTTCCACTGCAAATGGTGTTTTTCTTAATATTAGCATATTGAACGCTATAACAAACTCCAGTATATTTGAGAAATACACCCAAATGGTAACCTGTGCTCCAAACTGACTCCTGAGCTTGAGGAAAGCTTGGCTTAAAACTCCTTGCACAAGCCTAACTTGATAAAGGACCCAAAGCAGAACATGTCTGATTCTGAACTTGGGGAAAGTTTGGATCACAGCCTGAACTTCACATCTCAGGCCCAGCTCCCAATCCTGGCTTGGAACCACAATACTGGATCCAAATGTTGTTTTATTTTGGGGGATGTGGGGAGAAGGGTTTTTAGGATCCAGCTGTGAATGACACAGCTCACTCCCCCTCTCTAATATTTACACATCCAAAGCCACAGTAATGGTGGAAGTGTAGCTCTGTGCCCTCTGCTCCATGCCAGATGGGTCTGAGCTGCATGCGCCCCTGGTTTAGGGGCCCTTTTCCATCTGACCTGATCACTGGGAGTGTGTGAAAGTGCCAATGACTTTTCCTAAGTATCGCAGATTATTCACATTCCTCCTTACAGCCACCCACCAATATTAAAACCGTGGCCACAGGTCACTTGATAGGCGAGAGCTCTCTGATCAGTGTGTGGCTGGAGAGGAGAAAGAGCCATCCAAGTTACTCCTGAGGGCACTAATACCATCACAAGCACCTGCCCAGCCATTTTCCTGCAGCAAAACTGTCTCCTCACAAAATCTCACAGGTTATCTGTGAAACTGGCTTATTTTCCAAAAAACCTTGATTTTTTTCAAACTGCCCTGATCCCGCAAATGCTTATTCACGTCAGTAATCTCTCAGTGAGCTACTGACAACAGGGATATTCATAGATATAACATTACCCAAGTTCCTGAGTGCTTACAGGATCCAGGGCCAATATTTGTTTAATTTTTCCTCACTCTGTTGCCCTCCAGACTCTTCTTCAGGACAAGTAGGTGTGTCTGTAGTTCAGGCACGTAAGCACGATATCTCCATATAGTAGTACAGAAGCCTGCAGCACCGTCAATGTATGAACACCTCACTGTATGTTACATGAAAAGAAGACAGGAGTGATGATTATTTTTCCAGACTAGACACATATAAGGAAGTAAAGATTAAAAAATGAAATGTCTTGGGAGAGGGTGAATAGCAGCATAAATCTCTGCTTGATGTTTGTGATAACAAGGTTGCACAACAAAACATCAGGAAAATTTGTCTGTGGCACTGACTAAGCAATACTGTTGACGGGACAAAGATTTTAATTATAAGCATTGGCTCAGAAGACTCCCCAGGCCTTTATTTATTAGTATGATAATATCACCCGATGTATGAACTTTATGCATTATGTATAAATAATTCATGAATTAGCAAATAAAGAGATCTGGAATCTATACGCAGAGATGGCGGATGCCAATTATCTCACTTCTGCAGAGCCAGACCCTCTCGGTTCACATTGTTTGCAGCTGCTCTTTTAAATCATTCATCAGCGCTTAAGAGATATGCTGGTAGTGCTGGCAGAGACAATTTGAATTTTCATTGTTTACACACTGTGAATTTAGCTTCTGGTCTGAAATTATCTGCCATACTGAAGCCTCTGAGAGACTACAGATGAAAAGAATAGGACAAGCAGCATCTCTTACTTTTTAAAAAATATTATATATATATTCTTGATTATTTTTCTTTTGCAATTTTATATCTTTTTAGTGGTTGCTCTTTAATTTTAATTTTTAATTGTCACATTTTTGCCATGCTGCTCAGAGCATGGAAGAATCACAACCATTTTCAAAACTCTCTCACAAGTTTTCTGTATGAACGCATGACAAATATTTTGCTCATGGAGGTGTAGAGTGATAGAATGTGAGTTTTCAGTTTTTAATTTAGCAATCTATTCTTTGCCACCTACACACCTAGGATTGTTTCTTGCTGTCAGTTTTTAAGCTGAATTTCCGATTGAAAATAACGATAAAAGCGGCTTAAAAAATGATATGCCATGACCACTAATTTTTTTCTTGTCAAATCACTCATTCTGTTCATTCTTATTTTCAGAGTATTGCCAGTACTGTATTCGTGCTAAATTTATAACGTAAGAACATCTATAATGTGTCAGACCAATGGTCCTTCTAGCCCAGTGTCCTGTTTGACAGTGGCCCAGATGCTACAGAGGGAATGAACAGAACTGGCCAAATTCGAGTGATCCATCCCCTGTCGTCCAGTCCCAGCTTCTGGCATTCAGAGGTTTAGGAATATCTGGAGCATGGAGTTGCATCCTTGACCATCCTAGCTGTGACAATGCGGTTCTGGCAGAACCCAACTGAGAGTGCCAACTCAGGACAAATTGCTNTGCAACAATGATCTATATGGTCCCAGAGTATATCAATAACGTCACACTAGCTAATGGCCATTGATGGACCTATCCTCCATGAACATATCCAAGTCTTTTTTTAACCCTGTTATACTTTTCACCTTCACAACATCCCCTGACAACGAGTTCCACGGGTTGATTCTGCATTCTGTAAAGAAATACTTCCTTTTGTTTGGTTTAAAACTGCTCTTTGATTAATTTGCCCTTGTCATTATGGTGACGTGGCTTAATGTTACTTCCAGCATGGATAATGACTGTGATTGTGTTCGCATGAAAGGCTATGTGAGAAAGCCAAATTATTAGTTTTATTAATTGAAATCCTGTTCCTGTAGCTATGGATTGATACAGGCTCATTAACTATAGTACCATCTTGGAACACCCGGCATATTAAATTTCATGTGTATGTTCCCCAGTGAAAATCTTCGGGCCTGATTCCCCTCTCACCTATGCCAAATGAAATCAGGAATGGAGATGTCAGTGACTCTGGATTCAGTGGGGTTACATTGATGTAAAACTGGAGCCAGCGAGAGGAGAAACAGGCTGTTTATATGACAAACCCATGTTATATTGGTTTCCTTTTGATACTGATGGGAAAGCACACTCTGCAGATTGATAATTGCTGTATCATTCCATGACTATGCTTCTCTCCCACCCCCTTTCAGTCACCGGGCATCCCCAATCCCTGTACTTCCCTACTGCCTGCAATGGTGTTTGGCTTTTCATGGGCCGTGCAAAGAGTGGGAGGCTCCATTCTGGACCACAATAAGAAGTTTGATCTAGTCTTGGACTATTTTGGCCTAATTCTGATAATCTTTACACCGCTTTTACCCTGATGGAATTCCATTGATTTACATGCATTTGCTACTCTTGATTTTGGACTCGATCCTGTGAAGTGCTGAGTGTCTTCAACTCACTCTGAAGACAATGGGTGGGTACTAAAGGGCTCAGTACCTCTCAGGATCAGACTGTCACAGGTGCTAGGCTCCCATGAAGTGAAGCACTAAAGTACCTGCTTAACTTTAAGCACATGCCTAAGGCCATCTCTATTTGGCAAAATAGTTAAACAAGTGCTTACTTTAAGCATATGCTTAAATCTTATTGGGATTTAGGCATATACTTAAGTGCTTTCCTGATTCAGGGCCTATCTGAAAGCAGAACCAGGCCCTGGTATATAGCAGGGAGAAGGGAGGAACATGCCCAGACATCAATACTTATTTTAAAAAATTAATAAATAAGTGGAATATGTCAGGACTCAGGAGTCCCAATCAAACTTCCATTTGAAAGGGCTCCAGAGAGAGAGAGAGAGAGAGTACCGTGCAAACTGTGCCCTCGCTCTGTTTCTGTCATCTCTGAATATTTCATCGAACAAATTAGATTTTGCTATTAGATCTGTAAATGACAGTGGATGGCATTTGCCAGATGGTGTGTGTATTGTAACTGTCACATCATTATAGGTTTAAAATTAAAGTATGGGAAGTTGGCAAATGAACATACAGTATATAATTTCCAGAATTCAACTCCGCAACGGTAGACATTAGCCACTCAGCACATTGTGTGTGGTAAAAAAACAGTTACGTTTAACAAATGTCCACATTTTTAACTAGGCTAATCTCTAAACTGGTTTGTTCAACTTAGTTTAAAAGTCAACATTGAACAACATTATTTACTTTGTGCCTAAAATTACAGATTTTTTTTCTTGAAGACTTACACCTTGGCCATGACTAGTATATGTAATTATCAGGAATACTTAACTAAATTGTCAGGAATAAGCTCTCAAATTAACTGGATGACTCTATTCAATATACTATGTCTACAATTTTTCCACTTGTAAAGAAAAACAATTAATAACTCTAATTCTTTAGCATTGTGGATATATTTGTTTCAAGTACCTTTATTTGATATTACCATAAAATGAGAGCCTGGGTGGGAGCTTTGCTTAGCTTTATAAAATTTGTTTGAGAGGAGGGCAACAGAGAGTGAGAGAACACCCAAATAAAATAATACATAATATATGTATTGTTGTTAAACTACATAACTGGATTGTGTCTATTTATCTATTGACTTCTCACAGTATTGCCAATGCTAGCACAAAGAGGTACAGAAAGAGAAATCAGAATATACATCATGTTTCTCACTTGCATTCTCTTCTTTGTATAAGAGATAGCTTTATTAGTAAGAGACTGATCCAGCTTCCACTGAAGCGAATTGAAAGACTCCCATTGTCCTCAATGGAAATTTGATCAGACCCTACTTGAATAGTACTTTAACTTAGTTTCACTCTGAAGCCTTGGTTCAGTGAGTGAGGGAGAAGCTTTATAAATCAATATGTTTAGTATGTCATTGTATATCAGTAGCTGAAAAGCTGCACAACCCTCTTCAGTAATATTTAGCACTGTGTTTGAAATCGACTTTCTATTCAGCTTACTACCTACAAAACAAAATGACTGGCCTCTCTCCATGCTCTGTGATGATTCAGTTCCATTCTGAAACCATTTAGCAAACAAAGAATGAAGGAATCACTTTGTTAATGAAGAAAATTCGCTGTTACCAGGGACTGAAAATCAGACCAGTCATATCAGTCATACTGTACAATGAATAAACCTTCTCTGCTTTCATTCATACCAGTGCTGCACCAATGGCAAACCTGTCTGAAATGAAGAATGATATAAATTTGGCAATAGTATGTTTTCTCTCTATCAGATGCTGATCTCATTTACTCTGGTGTAAATCTGGAGTAACAGCATTGCCTTTAACACAGTTGGTGTTTGATTTACCCCAGTGTAATTGACATCAGACTCTGATCCACTTAATTTGATTGATTCCTTGTGTTCTCTATGAAGAAAAAATATAATACTTTTGTGCTACTTTGTCCCTTTCTGCAATACATACAGTGCTGTAGTCCTCAAGAACATTAAATCTAGTATTTTCTGGGTCAAATGGCACATCATAGCCCATGTATTTTTATATTGCATGTAAAGAATTAGTGCTAATCAGAAAATGATAAGTATTTTGCATGAACATTTCAGAACGAAAAGTAAAAAATAGTTTTGTTTGGTTTTTCAAAATTTTTCATAGGCTAGGTCTACACTTTTGCTGGCAGAGTAATGCTGGTTAGGGTGCAGGGTTTTTTTTAAAGGACATAGATGTAGCCCTTGTATAGATGCAGTAGTGCTGGCATAAAAGTGCTTTTTTCCTGTATAGCTTATATCGATTACCAACCCAGTATAAGCTATACTGGCAAAAGCTCTTTTCTGCTAGGATATGCTGCACCTACACAAGGAGGGTTTACCGGCATGGCTGTACCAATATAGTTATACTGGTAAATCTTTTCTAGTGTAGACCTGACCACAGAAATTTTCCAATTTTTCAGTGAAAAACTAAAAATGTTTGGTTTTCTGTTCCTGATCATTTTTTGTTTAGAAAAAACTGACTAATGATTGTGGGTGCTTAAAGTTTTTGGGCGCTGAATTGAGACACCTCCGAAAATCAGGTCCCTGTGAGGGGCGTTAAGTTGGCCACCCAAAATAATTTAGTCGCTTTTGGAAATCTTGGCCTGTCGGCTGGAACCCGCCATCCTCTCCTGGTAGCACCCACAGTAGGGGACTAAGAAGCTGGGCAACTCTGCAAGGTCTCCCTCATGGAGTTTCCCTCACATTACGTCCTTAGCAGGGTTTGCCCCTGTATGGAACATGCTACACTTCTACCCCAAGCAGGGCCGGCTCCAGGCACCAGCTCAGCAAGCAGATGCTTGGGGTGGCTAACGGAGAGGGGCGGCACGTCCGGCTCTTCGGCAGCGGGTCCCTCACTCCCTCTCGGAGGCGAAGGACCTGCCGCCGAAGAATGAAGCCGTGGCGGTAGAGCTGCCTCCGAAGTGCCACAGATCGCAATCGCGTTTTTTTTTTTTTTTTTCTTTCTGCTTGGGGCTGCAAAAACCCTGGAGCCGGCCCTGACCCCAAGCACAAAGGGATCCTGAGTGATCTGCAGGAGACAAGACCCCTGTGTCTCTCTAGCAGCTCTAGATCCCGGGCAACCTTCCCCAGGATATTTCCTGGCAGCTGAATTCCAGCAGAGCCATTCTACCAAGGGCCTCCTCTGGCCACAGCTTGCCCGGAACACTCCAATGCAGGGAAAACAAAGGAACAATGGTGCTGCTGAATGGATTTGTTGTTGTTTTTTTAAATCTTGAACATGTACTTCAGGGCTTGATCCTGCGAAGTGCCGAGCACCTTGCAAATTGAAGGTCAGTTAATTTCAGTGGGACTGCTCGTGTGCTTCAAACTAATCCCATGCCTCAGTGCATTGCGGGGTGGGTGCCAGAGGTTTCAGCACTTTTCAGGATCGAGCCCTTAGCTGTAGGATTGTTAAAGCGTATCTCCAGTTTACTTTCCACAGGCTTACAGGTCATGCAACTCAGAGTGTGCTATGCCCTGCAGATCACTTAACATTTGAAATCGTCAGCACAAGGGGAAATGCAGAAAGGAGCCCCTTCCAGTGCCACCTTAAAGACAGTGGTGGGATAAGGTTTCTGACAAGTCTTCTGCTGGGTTTCCCTACGCAGCCAGATTTAAACATTGCAACCTCAGCAGGGTGCACAGCCACGTAGCATGCGTGATTTGAATTGGAAATAGACACTGTATGTGCTTCTAGCAAAACCCTGCCACTAAGATTTGAGCCTGCACCAGCTACAGGGAAGGGAGCAGAACTGACCATGAATCTGGCACTGGAGCCAGTGCCACAGAAAGGTTCAGGATGGAAAGTGCTGCCAGGAGCACGTTACTGTCTTTCCATAAAGCTAGCATGTATTGTACTGCCAACCATAGCGTGCCCACAGCGTGGCTGGGAGTATGGCCAGCTCCCCTTGCTGCTGTGATCCATCCCTTGGTATTGTTCCCTCTTTCTATTGCCTGGATGCAATAATGGGGGAAGAAGACAAGGAACATAAGCTAGCCAGTATCTCTGGGGTTAGGAAGAAACAGTTTATCCATTATGGGTTTTCTTCCTCATCAACACTGCTAGTGACAAGATATTGGGTTTGTTGGACTCCTGGTATGGCGGTTCCCACCTTTCTGCCCCATCCCTACCACTCCTCAACACACCTTCCCACACGACTCCTCCAGCAACGAAGGGCAGGATTTAGACTTTACTGTCAGTTGTCCTGCAGAGTGATGGCCAACTTCTCTGAGAAAATCACTCCCTGCAGCTGGCAGGTGTTGGTACAGCACCTACCACAGTTTGGACAGCACCTAAGGACACTGGTTGTGGCCTTTTGGTGCTATCTCAATATAAATATTAAATAATACTCATCCTCTTTACATACTGGCTGATATCACATTGCACAGTAGCTGTGCACCGCAGTTGTAGGGTGAACCTGTGACCTTTTGTATTATTGGAACCTACCTGGTGTTTGATTTAAAAAAACATACAGCATCTATGTAACACCAACTATTAGCCAAGGCACATAAAATGTAAATGTTTTGTGTAATGATGTTTGTGTGGCATTAGAATAAATTAAAAAGCAAATGATTTAATTGTGTTTGTGCTAATTAAAATATTTACAAATTAGAGAGAGATGCATTTATTGTCCCATTGGGAAAGGGCCTTGACACCTCGCCTGTCTTGGAGTCGACAGTGCTGTCATTTATTCATAGACTGCTATGTATACCTGGGTGATTTGCTTTTTAGATTACTCTTCCGTGACACGTAATTCTCAGGAGCCTCCAACTTCAAGGGATTCAAAAACAGGTTTATATGTACACATATATATGTGTGTGTGTGTGTGTTTTAACCAAATGCTGTTCTTTCCCCTTCTTTTCAAGGTCCAAGAGTTCCAATTGTGACTGTTCACAACACGACAGATAAACAAAGTAAGTACTGGGTTGTATTTGGTGCGTCCTCAAAGAGAAGCAGTCAGGCAATGTAATCAAATACAGCCATTCTCCATTACTTTCAACAGGGAGTACCCAGACTTTGCCTATATGTGGGCCACACAGACCTCTTAGCTGGAGCTGAAGGGTTGAAACTAATGTATATTATACCGAGAAGATTGCAAGGCAGGTGGTGTGCCTTGAGTAAAGCGCATTGTGCTAGATGCGCAACGTGCATGTTTTAATGTTACCTTGTCCTCCCCTCCCCTGCTGTGTGTTTCATCTACCTGTTGCAGGTTTTTGGAGCCTAGACTGAAAAGGGCTGACTTTCAGTAAGGGTTTGTACAGCCCCTAGGACAGGGGAGTCCTGGTTGCTGAGAGGAGCTCTAGGCACTACTGTAATACAAATAATAAGCAATAATAACAGACGGCTGTGGAAGTGTAGCCAGCAGAGACCACAAGTTGCATCAGACAGTGCTTATCTTTACTGTGGAATGTGGCCCAAAGCTTGAGCAGCTGTAGCTCCCAGCCAGATGGAGCCTCGCCTCCTGGAACTGTAGTCTCCACACCACCATAGTAAAACTAAGCGCAGCCACTCCTGAGCTTCACAGGAGGTTCTTACTCCAGACTTAAAATTATGGGCTGAACACATGAGCAAACTAACCACGTTTCGGTGCACCGTGTCCAGTGGCTATTAGATTTGTTATTCTGCTGGCTGTCAACTTTCAAGTAGTCATGAATAGTTGTAAGAATTACTAAGGGGAATGATTTTCAAAGGCACAAAGGGCAGTTTGGGGCCCAACTCCTGCTGAAAGCCAATGGGAGTGGGACCCTAACTTCCATTTGTGCCTTTGAGAATTTCCTCCTGTGTTATTTATTCAAGTGGCATGTAGGTGGTTAACATTGTAGCTAAGTACTTACTTGGCCTCCATTGCTGTAGTGTCTGAGCACCTTGCAACCATTAATGTATTTATCCTCACAACATCCCTGTGCGGTAGGGCACTGTCATTATCCCCATTTTACAGATGGGGACTGAGGCACAGAGAGACTAAGTGACTTGCCCAGGTCACACAGGAAGTCTGCAGTGGAGCAAGGAACTGTACCCAGGTCTCCTGCCTGCTAGGCTGTCACTCAAACCATTGCAGTTTAATTTCTGAAAGTTACCTTCAGAGAAATATTTCTAGAACTTTTATGTATATGTTCGCTGATGAAAAGCGAATTGGAAATACCAGTCATCATTAATATTGTAGAGTTGCACAATCCAAATATCTCTCTTCATTAATCTGATACTATGTCATCATGGAAAAGACACGTTTAACAACCAATTGATGGAGTGATAAAAGCCATTACAATAGGTACCTACCAAGTGTGCTTGGGGTGGGGGGCGGTTATCTATTGATTTGAGCACCGGACTTGGACTACGGTGTTCTGGATTCTATTCCCAACTCTGCCATTAACTTATTATTTATTTGGGGTAGTGCCTCGGAGCTCCAGTCATGAAGCAGGACTCCATGGTACAAACACACAACAAAAAGTCCCTGCCCCACAGGAGCTTACAGTCTGGGTGTAAGACAAGAGAAAACAGATAGATACAGGGGGGTGGGGGAGTACATGGAGCAATGAGACAATATTGTCTAAGGTTATTTCTACATTTACAGTTGTGTTCAGAGTACCTACACTGCACACTTCCCCCCCCCATAAATAGCAATGTAGATGGTGAGGCACTGGTTAGACAAGTCATGACACACCGGAACCGTAGCATATACACCCTACGCAGCTCTTTACTAGCCCAGGCAGTTCCCCATCCACACTTGCTATTTTTTAGCAGTGTAGTGTCTTGCTGCTGGAGCCTTTCCACATGCCCGAGCCCTTCCCTGCGGTTTGTAGCTACAGCCTGCTTTTCACTGCGGTGTGTAGCTACATGCGCCCTACACCCTGCCACTAGTGTAGATAAGACCTAAATAGACAAGACAGATACAGAGTGGGGGTAGAAACCACAACGAGAGTGAACCATGTGATGGCAGCAAATGTCATGTTAATTCCATGAATTTTCTCGGGGTGCTTACTTAGGAGGGGATCTACTAAATGGGAAGGAGGTGAGGGTGACAGGGCAGAGGAGGACAGGATAGGATGCGCAGGTGTGGAGTAAAGTAAGCTGTGTGACCTTAGGCTTTCTGTTTTAGTCTCTTTATGCCTCAGTTTCCCTACATGTGAAGGGGAGATAGTAATACTTGCCTGCCTCAGAGGCGTGTAGTAGTGAGAGTGGGCTAGATTCTACCATCATTTACGCCAATATGAATCTGGAGTAACATTATTTACAGGGTGCAACACCAGAGCAGCTCCCAGCACCCAGAGTGTACCAGTGAACCTGGCCCCCAAATACAGCTGCTGCATGAAGCTGAGTACCCCCATTTCCCACTGAAGGCTGTGGGAGCTGAATCTGTCCGTGGGAAGAGAGTGGGTCAGGCCCAAGGAGTGCAGGGGCAGAGTGAATGCAGAAATCCAACAGCCAGAGTCACAAAAGAAATGATTTGGAAAGATGGGGAGATGTTCAGTGGGACAGAAGTGGGCAGTTGTTCCAAGCATAGAGAGTAGCATGGAAGAAACCGTGAAGCCAAGGGTTTTGTTATCAAATAACAAGCCTAGATGTGAGCAATCTTCGGGTATGTCTACACTTTGAGCTGGGGGTGTGATGCCCAGCTCGAGGAGGCAAACCTGCGCTCGCTCTGCTCAAGCTAGTGTAGCCAGGGTGATGCAAGCAGTGGGAGGGGCTAGCGTACTTGAGGTAGCTAACCCCTCCCACCATTCCCTCTGCTGTGGCTACACTCTGTTTTTAGTGCACTAGCTTGATCAGAGCTAGTGTGGGTATGTCTCCTTGAGCTGGAAATTTCTCCTGCAGCTCAAAGTGTAGACACATCCTAACATTGTCTTTATGGACCTGATCCCGTAGTCTTTGCTCAGGTAAATCTCCCATTGAAAACAGGATCAGGCCTGATACAGTATCATGATGTGTAAAGAAAAACACAAGGCTCCCATCTGCTGTTTAAACGTTGTGTGGATGATTTCATGCTTCCTGCTCTCTCAATGCGCTTTGCTGACGATGTGCCATTCAACTACTTCTCCCCACACCCCACCAGAACAGTCTTGTACATAAGCAGAGCTGGCAGGACACAGCCACAGATGTGTATCTGAATGATTTAAAATCTCTTCTTGTAAGAATGCAGTTGTGACTGGGTAAAGTTATGGCTAGAGAAGGCATGTAGTTTAGATTCAGATGGGTGTTTGGGGGAAAAACACAAATAAAATCAAGGTTTGCCTGTCGTATGGTTAAACGGAAATATAAGAGGGTGAATCAGAGTGGAAAATGTCCAATTTGATGTATATTGTAACTTTTGTTGTTAAGCCATAAGCACTGAGTAGAATAGTGTGCTTCATTTGGGAGATTGCCAAGGAAGATATATTGTACACTGTAACAGGGTCCGATGCCTTCTGAGTGCCACCACCTGGCCTGCTTCCGTTTCCCCTCTTGCTTCCTCAAATAATTCAGACTTCTCTCTGTTCAATAATACCCCTCCTTTGGGCCTGGTTTTATTGGCAAAAAGCTAAAAACAACACAAAAAGCCTTCTCTCCCCCCCCCACCTTAAACTGGGCACAGCTCCTCCTTTCTGGGGTACTGTCTCAAAACTCCCCTGCTGTCTCATGGCCCTCCCTGCAAAGAACCTGAGCCCAGGTCTTCCTGCCTGGAAACTTGCCTGGTGTCTCAGGGACTTCCCTGCTTTAGCAGGCCACTCCCAGCCCTTCCTAGTTGGAGCAGCTCCCCTTGTCTCAGGATCTTCCCTGCAGGAGCCGTTCTCACTTTCTGCTACAGTTTCCTCTTCCTGTTTCCTGCTCTCCTCTGGCTCTGTGTAGAGCCCTCTGTCAGACCCCATTGAGAGGCTGTTAAAGAGGCACAGGGGGGCTGGACCAGTTCTCTCTCGAAGGGCCCAATCCACCTGTGACGTACATTTAACCATAATTTATTTCCCTTCCCCATCTCCAATGAACTGTTTAAAATTCAAAGTTTTCTTTATGATGAAATTCAGACAGAAACAGACAGGCACAGAAATCAGCAGCATCCATCGGAGTAGTTACGTGCATGACACACAACATGCCTCCCATCTCTGAGAGCCTTGGCAAAAACAGAGCATGGGGCTGGGATTCAGAACACCTGGGTTCTATTCCCAGCTCTGCCGCTGGCCTGCTGGCGGACCTGGGGCAAGTCCCTTCACCTCCCTATGCCTCAGTTTCCTCATATGGAAGGTTGGGCTAGTGATACTGACCTCCTTTGTAAAATGTATTGAAATTCTGGATGAAAAGCGCTTGGTAAGAGCTAGGTGGTGCACTTCTCACTGACGCATTCCTGGAGGAATAGTACGGACACAAGAAGCAGGAGCTAACCAGGAGCAGATCACCCCTTCCTGCAAGAAGCACCTGAGGGGGGGAAAAGAGGTTTCCCCAGATCATTGTGCCTGATAGGGAGGGTTTGTCCCACATAGAATGGACAGAAGGGTTCTGCCTTACCCCGCAGATCCCCCAAGATCTGGGCTGATCTCCACTGGAAGCACAGCGCCACCCCGTCTAGCTTGGTTGGATACCCTGGAACTTTCAAAGGATCCTTTCTGGAAACCACCCCTAAGGATGTTTCCCAGCATGGCTACCATGAAACCACCTTTAAAGGGGGATTGTCAATATGGACCGAGCTGCGTAGAAAAGTTATTCCGGCCTGGGCCTGCATTTGTTTGCTGTTTCCGCAGTGGGCGTGGGAGAATGGTGTAACTATCCCCAGGACTGTGGAACTCCCTCTCTGGGATCCAGGGCAGAGCAGATGGAAACAGTGCCATGGAGGCAGGACAGATCCAAGTACAGAAGGAATTCCCAATGTGTGGAGCTGGGCCCTGGGGAAAATGCAGCTTTTGCAACGCATAAATACCAACTGATACTTATTGATAGATACTAGATGCTAAAACAGTCAAAGAGGCTCAGAAAATACCTCTTTACATTTCAGGTTAATAATATTGAGAACATATTGCAGACATGCTGTTTCTTTAACCTTAACACACTGTATAAGTATCTACCAGCATCTCAGCCTCTCTGTGTTCTCTACAGCTATAATGATACATCCACCCATTTTGTCCCCGATGGAGGCTTTGGCCTGACTCCCCCTTTGCACCAGTTTAAGTCAGGAGTTGTCCCACTACAGTCAGTGGAGTTACACTGGTGCAAATCTGAAGCAACTGGGAGGAGCAGCACGGCCATAGAAAAAGCCAAACTTCAGCCAAGGCAATCTCTGGGTTTCTGCAGGTTACCCAGTCCTAGGAGGCTACAGCATTAGGCTGTCAGAAACATTTCCACAAGTCAGGAATTGCTTCATAACTCTGGGAACTGCAATTACAAGGAGGCTATGTGAGCTCGTCTTAATGAGTAATAGTATTCCTGATCTCACCCTCATGCCTCGCGTATAGTTTTTATGCAACTCGTACAGTATTGTTTGGTCACTGTTAAGCCTAGGCCAGTTTTTCATTTTGTTTCTTACAGAAGGGGTAAGGGGTGGACCAATGCTAGGAGAGGGGGATCTTCTGGAATAAGCTTCTTTATTTTACATTTTAAATAACAGAGAAAATGGCCTGCTCTGTATCTGCTTATTTTATGTTTCTATCAATGTCAATGAGGCTAAGAGCATGACTAAAGCAGTCAAGATTTGGGCCTGATTTTGGACTTTTGCATAGAGTGATTTAATTTTTGGACATTCATGAGTCTTTTTTTGGATGTTTTTTTCTCTCCGTTTTCTTTTTATGTAGATATTTTGATTTCCCCATGGCTATAGATGTGACCGATTGCATATAATGGCATATACCTTATGCCATTATCTCATGATATTGAAAACAGGATCATAAATGACTGTTATGTGTATAGCGTGAGAGCTATCATGGAATGTAAAAAGCAAATAAAATACTTGACAGAAGTGGCATAAAACATACTGAGAATGTTGCTGTATATTGAAAGTTAGAGATGTATAGTATTTATTGCATAGGTAATTAGAGAGAGGCACGCACAAAACTCATCCTGTTTGCTAGAATGCATGATTTCTACATTTGATTAGCATTTCCCCTGCTTCCTCATTTTCCAGCATTTTGTTGCTTCTAAATAAAGGAGACAATTATGACAGTTGAATTTACTCATTAATTTGAGGCCATTACTCTATAAAGGGAGTTTGTCTCAGTATTCTGCAATAATCTGATAACAATGAGTCATGCCAAATATTATAGAGTGCTTACATTTAATTAAGCACTGACCATTTGTACTTCACAGACGAGGGTTCCCTGTAGTCCTAAAGCAGAAAAGAAAGTCCTTTAGGAGATGTGCCAATCTTTTCTTATTTCCTTCACTCTGTTCCTGCCTTTCTCTGGATGCAATTATATGAACAAATAAAATGGGTTTACTGAACTCCCCTGTGTGTCAGACCTCGTTCTGCTGATAAAGCTAGTTGTGTGGGCCATAATTAAATGGGAATCCTAATATTTAACTAAACTTAATAGTCTGTTGCTTTGAAGCTTTTGTGGGAGTTATGAATTCAATAGAGATGATCCAGGCTTTTCAGAAACACGTTGAATAGCCATTGAACCATTAGAGCCACTTGCTGAAAGAGCTGTGAAATGTATTAACTGGTAACGGCATGTTTTTGTGCTGTGCCTGCTTTTCTATTCACTGGAGATGGGCATGACTAAATGTGATTCAGAACATGATTATGAACTACCTACGGTATTATATTTTCAGGAGGGCCTAAGGGAGTAGTATCCATAAGCATAAGTGTCATTAAAGTGCAGTTATAGTCAATAAAATGGGTAATTGGTGTTGGGAGGTTCCACATTATATTTTACTCAGTGTCTTCTAGATCAAATAGACCATATTTATTATAATTTCATAGGGAAAAATAATTCTGGGTCAGACACTCAGTTTAAAGAAGATGAAGTGTTTTTTGGGGTCCAGATTTCAAGAGGGATGGGTCCTTGTATGTTGAAGCTGAGCCCTCAGTACACACAGATGAGGTTCATGAATCACTCCTGCCTCAGCCAGACTCTGGCTACGAGAATCAAAAGATACTGACCCTTGTCAGAACCCACTATATCAAGGAAAGGAGGGAAGGTATCAACTGGCTCCCTGCACCCATGACACAGAAAAGTTACCCTGTGCCAAGATATTAGGGTCCAGGCATGTGATGCAGAATCCGGGAACCTGGGAGTTACAGCTGGACTTGAAGAGATTGATAGAAGGAGGCTGGGGGCAGGTGAGTATTTGGTTGAAGGCCTGCTGGTGCAGGGACCACTCCTCTGACAGAGTCGTTTCTGGCCCAGCCAGTCCATTGGAAGATTCAGAGAGCTGGTACATACAGGGCTTTGAAAGACCCCAGAGGAAGAGGACATTGGATTCTCCCTGGAATGGAACATTCTAGTCCTGCCTTGATTCAGGTTGGCCATCGTGGTTGTGTTGTCCAACATGATCAGGATTTGGCTGAGGAAGGAACTGGAGACACAATCTCCAACAGCCTTGAGCTCCAGGGAGTTGCTGTGGCACTTCGTTTCCAATGGCCTGACTCTATTGAGTTGTTAGATGCTAAAGGGCTTGAAGTAGGGCAAGGCCTGCCCAGCCTTCACTTGCTAAAGGGAATGAATTAGGCCTTTTCTGTCGAGAGGGAAGAGAACAAGTCTTGCCAGAAAGGCTAAGAATGGAACCTGGCCTGCAGCAAAGCCATGCATGATCAGATACAGTTGCTCCATGTTGGGATGTGTCTCCTGGCCTCCTCTCCATGTAGCACATATTGCTGCTGAGAACCCTCAGAGCTCTTCAGCCAAGCAGCAGCTCCAGGTTCATTGTTAAGCTGTTTTGGAGAGAAGTCACTCAGCTGCTGGCCTCCTGCTTGGAAGGGAGGGGCCAGCTGGAGATGAACCACCCCATGAGGGCTAGAGCGTTTGTCTCCAGAGCAGGAGAGAGGTTGCTTCTCAGCAGGAAACAGCTCAGCGTTCGGGTACAGCCTGGGCAGAAGGGAAGGGAGTGCCACCTGGAGACCAGCTGATCAGGACAAGGGAACAGCTCAGCAGGGGGCAGTGGAACAGCCAAGAGGAAGATGTCACCTTAGGCAACGGCATGATCTCCCTAAAACATAGGGCCACTCCATGAATCCAGTCAAAGTCGGAGCCACATGGGCTCAACTCTCAAGTTGAGTTGGGCATCCAGAAACTGGGACACTCAAGTTTGGTGGAACACTTGAAAATGTAGGGCTTAGGCCTTAACCACTAGATCCCTCCATAACACAAGCTCTGTCTGTCTGTGTCGTCTCTGTGCATGGCTATCTGTCTGTCTGATACAGAGCATAGTGCTGGTCCAAGGGAGATGTTTAGAATGTGAACCAACTCTACTGCCGTTTGCAGAGCTGTGTGGTAGATGATGAATGATGCTCTGTTTAGAGCTTTCATTGACTCTTAATTGTTTCATATTGATTCCACATGCCTGGAGAACTCTCGACCAGAATATCTTCCCCCAGAGTGAAAATCTCAACGAATATACATCTGCGCCAAAAAAATCCTCTTCTCCCATTCCATTTGAACTGCAGAGTGAGCTCTTAAAATGCATCGATTCCACTTTAATCTTCTGCTGCTTTGTCTGAGGCGAAAACACTGTTACAGCATGTAGACTTAGAAGGCTAGATCCTCAGCTGGTGTAAATCCACTTAGTTCTATTGATTTCAGTGGATGCCAGTTGATACCACCTCTTGATCTGGGGCAAAGGTGTTTTTTCCCCCTCTGGGATAATAGAGCCCATAATAATTCTTTGAATCTGGAGCATATTTCAGAAACATTGCAAGGTAACTACTACATTTTAGCTGTGCCTCTCTCATCATAGACTTTAGAGGGGACAGTGTGTCTAGAAGGAAAATATTTGTTTTAAAAATATTAGGGGCCTGGGTAAAACGTTAAGTTGTCCATGAATAACTCCAAAGGGTTTGTATGGTTTTTGTCCTTATTCTTTCAGAAATCTTTGAGCTGGAGGTAAATGAAAATGTGCAGCTGACTGTAAAAGATAGGCAAATGCCTAAAGTGGAGTACATGGAAATCAAGATAGATGATTACAGTAAGTATCTCTCTTCGCCTTATGCTATTATGGTTGTGAAATAATCATCTTGACTGGATAGGCAGGAGGAAAAATTATTGTGGCTCTCAGTGACATCGTCCAGTTTGGGAAGCACTTAGCTGGGAAATGCGACATAGAAGGAAGTTATTCTGGAGACAGGAGTTGATGAGGATGGAGGAGACAGAAAGAGAAAAGGATAAAAATTAGCTTCTATATAAAAAAGTAATTGACACTAGGAGATGACATGATGTGGATCACCTGTCCATTACAGGGCGTGTTTGCTGTAACATGACTGGTTTATTAGTTAAAATAGGTTTGAAATGGAATATTATATGTGCTTACTAGCTACAACTGTGGCAGTCTCTCAGTACAGAGCAGTAAACTGCAGTGAATCAAGCAGTAATCACCAATCAGGATACATGCATGTAAGAGATTTTTAGTCTCAGTGATTTAAAATTTTTCATGAAACCCACGTCATTTGATAGAGGTTGGAAAAAACAGCTGTACAAGAAAAGGAAAGACAAAATCAAAGGAAGATCTTATTTGCAGCAGGGAAGAATGAAACTTGGAGCAGTTTAAAAATGCAGCTAGTTCTTTTTTGTGCTACTCCTTAATTAAATATTCTCTCCACAGCTGTGTGCAAAAGAGGAGAGACGAAAGGAAGGGGATGGGGACAGAGATACAAACAAACGTAATCTAGACAAAGCTAGGACCAAATAGTTCAGAAATTTTCAACCAGCCTCCCTAGCTGCCCCTGCAATATTTTTAAGAATGTCTGTTTTGTTACATGGAAACTCTACATTTGAAATCCCAAAATATGTAATGGCTCCTACAGATCCTAATTTCTGCATGGCATTTGTGTGGCTATACTTGACAATTTGGAAGCAGTTAAGGAAACAGGGCTGAAAACATGTTCCTTGACATTTTCTCTATGATGGGATTGGTCATAGCAGAGATTTCCTTCAAATGCAGAGTACTGTAATAGAAAACATCTGTTCAGATACGACATAGAATGACACTTACACAGAAAGGAAGAGAGATACTGTGTTACTGCGTAATCTGGACCAGTGAGTGATGTTATAAAACATGAGGCCAAAAGCTATTTGAACACAGCAGTAATTACCTAAAATGCTCTGCCTCGAACATTGATATTATGAAGAGAAATTGATGCATAGAAATAAGGAAAACAGAACTGTGCATTTCCTGAACATTATGGGCAAAGCTAGAACATCAGTGACAGCCTATCATTAAGAGCCAACTCTATCCAGGCCACAGGAGCCATTTCATAATTATATTTTGAATTTACTATAAATAACTCAAGAACTGTTGCTAACATTATTAACTGCAGTTGTTGGTGAAAGTATCTTCTGCTGATCTTAACTAGCCTGTTTTTTGTGTGTAATAAATACAAGCTGGCTATATTTTTTCATGTGCCTTCACCATGTATCCAAGGTCTGCCCTAAAGGCGTCCCAGTAAGTGGAGCAGTGTGTGCCATGTTTTATGTATATTTAAAGTCAAATGGCGGTCTCTCTGACTGTCCCTGGGCCATTGATCCAATTTGCAGTCCATTAGCATTCAGATGGAATAAGTAATTAGACTGAGCATCAGAAAATGATTGCAAAACAAACCACTTAAAGCTAGTGGTTAATCTGTATATTAATTGTATTGAAAATCCTGCTAATACTGATTTAATTGCCATGCCTTTGGTAATCTGGATTATAGGTAATATTTTAAAAACAAATGCTGTCTCCTCATTAATGCAGAAAGCATTTGTGTGGGAGCACTTTCATATACCAGTTGGTGGTCAAGAAGAGCATATCAGAGTACTTAAATGAAGTTTTGGGGGTTACCATAGCACAACTGGGGCCTAACTCAGATGTCACATAAACAGATTTTATACCAGTGTAACTCTGTCAATTTGGAGTTACTCCTGATTTGTATTATACCAGAGGAAGTGAGATCAAAATCAGGCCCCTGGAATTTAGGATTAAGAGGCAAGTCCATCCCCTAACTGTCTTGAAGCCCCTAAAGCAGAAAAATTCTGCCTGTCATACCATCAGCCATGTTTTAATTGGCAATTGTACCTTACATTCCTGTTGTCTTAAGCTATTGTTACCCTCCCTTTCTCTGCCTCCCCAAAATATTGATTCTTGGCAGTGTCACTCATCCAGCTGCCTAAAGGGAAAATAATAGCTATTGCCAGATGTTAATTGCCTGTTGTGTAAGTGATGCATGACTAAATAGCTCACTCTAGGTTTAGGTTTCTTGTCACCTCAGCTATTACGGTCTGGATCTTATCCTTGATTACATCTGTGTTTTTAGGGTTTTATTTACCAGAGCATTTAGGAAATGCTGTTTTATTTCTGTTGATAAGTGGCCACAACATTGTCAAAATCTGTGATAATTATCTCAACATTCCCATATTAAATCCTTGTTGTTGTTTGTTACTTTTGCCTAGAATTGCCAATGCAAATCTTAAAACCAGCCACCTTTGCGGACACCATACACTATCCTTTGCTACTGGTTGTGTAAGTTTTCTTATTTTTATTTGTAATCTGTAATTCTTATTTTTACTTGTAAGCACCTAAAAGCAACCAAGATCGGCACCACAGTGGGCTAGGTTCTATACAAACGGAGGATAAAAGACGATCCATGCACTGAAGAACTTACAATCTATGGCTCCTGTTCTGTAAAGAATTACACACGTGCTTAATTATACACACTCTGCCTATTGCCATTGACTTAAGGGAGAACATACTGCATTTTTAAGAGATCTCTTACACCTAGCCAAGTGCAATGTTGGTACCAACCACACACAATACTCCCTTCACACTATGCCAACTTCTTTAGGGCTAGTTTACATTGGCAGCGTGGCTTGTGTAGTCACTCTAAAAAAACCACCTCCTAGAGGGGCGTAGTTACCAGCACTGTCTACACTGGCATTTTACAGTGCTGAAACTTGCTGCAATCGCGGGGGGGGTTCACACCCATGAGCAAGAATGTTGCAGCGCCGTGAAGTACCAGTGTAGACAAGCCCTTAGACTGACGGTACATCTACAAAGCAAGTAGGATTTCACGGCCGCAAGTCTCAGAGCCCAGGTCTATGGACTTTGCTACAGCCCTAAAAATAGCTGGGAAGACATTCAGGCTCCATCTGTAGCTATTTTTAGTGCATAGCGTGAGCCCGAGTCTAGACCTAGGCTCTGAGACTTGCTGCCGTGGGGTCCGACTTGCTGGTAGACTTAAAGACCTTCGTAGTTAAAGCCAGAGTGATAGCAGACCCAAAGCCATTGGGATCATGCTATTTCAGGATGATAAAGGAGATGTCTTAAAAAGGAGGGCTGCCTATGAAAGAACTGCTCAAACCAAAAAAAAATCAGCAATTTTTTTTAAAATTCACATCCTGCTCCCTTTTGGGTGAAGCTCAGGGGACAAGCTACAGAGTTTCCAGACTGCTACAGGAATATGGAACTTCCTTAAAGATCTTCAAATAGATTTTTCACTGAACAATTTGCGTCATCTCTCCACCACAAATAACAGTGCTGTCTACACTCCACTCTTCCAAATTGGTTATTATCTCTCTCAAACCTGGCTACAAACACTGTAAATTGCATTGGGCAAAAATGGACAAGGCCTTAATGAAAATTCACTTTAAACCCAGCAGAGAGTTGTGAAATCAGCTTTTCTCAATACTGCAACTATTATGAGGGATCATTTCTATTTAACGTGAATCCACTGCAACCCCTCCCTCCCATGGCACTTCAATAGTGTAATATCAGGGGATCTCTTAGCAGGACTGGGTGAGCCCACGCACATTAGAATACTACATTCGGGGATGTGTTGTCTTCCTGTTAAACTGTGGCAGCCCCTGTTGGGGAATAGTGACATGTTTACTTTCTAATGGCTATTATAGCCTCTGCAAAAGCTTGAACCTATAGTGACTCTGCCCTGTGGTCCTAGAAATAGCGGTGAATAACCAGCCATCTCTGTCCAAATGGTGCCTTCCTCATAGCAGCACAAAACTATCAATGCCGTCTAGCCCAACAATTGAACTGTCTTTACAGCTAGTCCACTGAGTCATTTAGGCCCAGATCCTCAAAGATTTTCAGGCACCTAACTCCCATTGATTTCAAGCCGGGATGCACTTTGCTGAGAGAAAGGAGTCTGATATAGGAATGAAGGAGGCAAAGATGCATTGCAAATGAATTCCAAAACACCATCCTGCAGCTTTTTTCAATGAGGGACAAAAACACTGCAATAAACAGGCTGCCACATCACAAAATTACTTCAGCGAAAACGTACTTCATTATACAAGTGCTTGAGGAAGATTGGTACTCATCAAGCTAACGACACTTGATTAGGCTGCCTCTGAAAGTGGATGCTCCTGGGCCTTTGTGGAGCAAATGCAAATAACTAAAGCAGGGGTCGGCACCGTTCGGCACACGGCTCGCCAGGGTAAGCACCCTGGCGGGCCGGGCCAGTTTATTTACCTGCTGACGTGGCAGGTTCAGCTGATAGCGGCCCCCACTCGCTGCGGTTTGCCGTCCCAGCGCGGGCCGAGGGATGTGCTGGCCGCGACTTCCCGCCACCCCCATTGGCCCAGGACGGCAAACCACGGCGAGTGGGGACCGCGATCGGCCGAACCTGCCGCGTCAGCAGGTAAATAAACTGGCCCGGCCCGCTAGAGTGCTTACCCTGGCAAGCCGCGTGCCGAACGTTGCCGAACCCTGAACTAAAGTCATATGCATGTTAAAAAATTGAGAGATGTTTTCTTGTGTCTCTGGAAGCCCATAAAAGGAACTGAAGTAGGTGGAAATGCCAGTATCCCTAGTCATTGAGAACTAGCTCTACAAAATCTCCTGTCCCTTGCTCACCCTATTTCTGTGGGTGTATTGTAATTTCTGCTTTGTATGGAGAGTTTGAGAAGCTCAGCTCAGTGTTGTTTGCAGTGTTTGTGTGGTCATGTGTGTTTCTTGTGATCATTTAGGACTAAGTGCCCCCAAAGAGCATGCAATCTAAGGCCTTGATCCTGCAAAGAGAACTGCATTGGTGGGACCCGATTTGGGGGGTGGGTGGGAGAAATCTGCTAACAGATCTTCCAGCACCAGGATTTCCCTGAAGAGAGCCCTGTTCGGCTGATCACCCTGCCCACCCATTGCAACCAGAGCTGAACTGTTATTAAAGTCAATTGTTTTATCACCAGTTTGTTTTTTAATTTGCCTTTCCCTTGTATCTATTTTAAGCAATAGTGACATCAAGTGACTGACAGTCACATCTGTAGCCACTATCCAACACTCCTGCAGGAGAGGGGAGATTTATGATGGGTGACAAGAGTCTTTCCTCCCCAAATTTTCTGCAGTGCTCCCAGGGTAGGCCCTCCCAGTTAACCTCTGCCAGGACCCCCACAAGAGTTCAGACCCTACAGACTGGAGGGATGAGAGAGAAAGAAAGAAAATATAGATTGGGGCCAGCTCCTCAAGTGGTGTGTAATGGCATAACTCCATTAACTTCAGTGAAGCTATGCCACTTTGGCCAAGTTGAGGATCTGGCCCATTTATGTGACTGCTTCCTAGTTTCACAAAATGCTCCAATATCATGGTGATGGTTGCCAAATAAGAATCTAGATAGATAGCTGGGAAAACCTTCCTGCAGCTTCCTTGCCTGCCTCAAAAACCATTCCACACACCAGACCTCCCTGCGACAGTGCTGTATGAAGACAGATATCATGGCTTTCCCGTTAAAATCGATGTCACCTTATAACGCATGTAGCATTGGTGCAAGCTGGTTTGCAAATTCACCTTTAGAAGGAGAGACTGTATTGTCCTTTTTAAAAGAGATTATGTGGCATGAAAGGTCTCTAGTGTTGGGCAGCCTTGACATTGTTCCATTGAGCATGAATAAGACGCATTTGGTTTGTCTCTGTTTTTGTTTCAGTGACGGAACACCTGGTAGCCAGAGTGTAACAGAAAAGTTTGAAGTGAATTGGGAAAGCGTGCTGGTCAGCTCCCACAATGCAATTGTGATGAAGTTTGATGGCCGGGGCAGTGGATTCCAAGGCACTAAATTGTTACATGAAGTTAAAAGAAGATTGGCCCTTATGGAGGAAAAAGATCAGTTGGAAGCTGTCCGGTGAATGACACTGTCCTTATTGAAATGAATTGCATTTATAATTGAAATGTATTCTCAAAGGCTCCGCAGCTGTATCTGGACACTAGAAAATACTCTAAGGCCCTGATCCTGCAAAGAGAACTGTGTCGCTGGGACCTCACTGAAGTCAACTGGGATCTGTGAGGGAGGGGGTGGGAAAAGTCTGCTTACATAGTTCTCTTCTAGGATCAGGGTCTCCCTGAGAGGGAGCCCTGTTCATCTGATCGCCATGCCCAGGTGCTGCAACCAGAGCTGAACTGTCAATGTTGTAAAAGTCAATCGTTTTATCTCTCTAGGTACCACTCAGCAATGCATCTCCTCCTATTTGAATACTGCTGTGTAAACAATTGAAGAAACGTGATAAATTGAAAGTACAAATACACTCTTGTATATTTCAATATGGGGAGTAAAATGTCAGCTAAATAATGATTCCATATATAAGCCAAAAAACGTTTTCTGATGTTAACATTAATAGGAATGGTGCTAAAGGGCTTACCCTTTAAAAGTTCAAGGGTCTGCTTTAAAATATTTGGGGGAGGGAGAGGCGGAGGAATCTTTTTAAAAAAATGGTTGGGTTCGGTTGAAGGCCCATTCAGTTGTTAAGAAAAGGAATTGCTGGAGTCCCGTGAGGTCTTCCACAGAGGTGTTGCAAAAGCATGAGAGTAATGCATGCCATGTGACTACAGCAATAGCCTAATATATAGGAATGGTGGTTCCATGCCATTATGAAGCTAGTTCGGTTGATAAAAGTATATACTTGGTCTCTAAGGAAGTGGGCACGTATATGGATGATGCTAATGTTTGTTATAATAAATAAACAAACAGCCTTTATTAAGGCTAATAATCTAGCATCAAAATGGTGGATTAAGATGTTTAAGGACTGATGGAAAGATTATTTTAATTAACATTTTGGGGACTGTATTAAAGATGACTATGAATGTTTCTGAAAAACAAACAAAAAAATTTTTCTTACATTTTTAGTCTTACAAATAACTTACAGTGATGTACTTGCTTATAATTACTTTTTTGCTGCACAGGTAGAGACTTTGGCTAATTTAAATAGCGTCATTTAACAATGTTTAAATATCTTCCACCTGCTTATATTCAAGTCCTATCCACTTACTTTACTGGGGGGGAAAAATTCCCTACTGCTAGCACTGTAGAGCGGCTATAGATACAGAAGAGTTAGCTGGATTCTGAGCTTCCCTGTCCATCACAACATTCTGATTTCAGATTCTGTGCCACTGGGGATAAATAACGGAAGGGGCAGAAAGAATACTGCTTGATTTTTCGTGCCTGGATTAATTTTGCAGTGCTAGCAGTGGGGGGAAAAATCCATCTTCTGTCTCGTAAAGTGAAGATATTTTTGATACGGAAGTCATTGCAAGACAATAAATATGGGATCCTGTACTGTTTGCAGAGTTACTGTTCTAAGTATATCACACCTTAAAAATGACATCGAAACCATGTATAAGTAAGAATTTTGCCATTGGTTCAACAGGTAAAATGTTGTGCTTCCATGATCCAATCAAAATTAACAGAAATTAGGGTGTACCTGGTACATTTTGGCTCACAGGAGGTGTGTTCTGCACGATGTATCTGGAATGTTCCATATCAGGCAAGGGGTTAAAAGAGCAAGAACAAATCAAACAGAAAGTTACATGAAAGCAGTAGCCATCAGTGAGAGTTTGGATTAGCCTATATAATTCGCTTGTGGCTTGGGTAATACAGCCATCCTAAAGTCATGCTGATAAAATCTTCAAGCCACACAATGCCATCATGTATTCCATGTATCTAACAGAGTCCTCCTTGAACTTAACTATTTCTTGTCTGTTTCATATTTTAGGATAATGTTGAAAGAACATTATATTGATAAAATGCGAGTTGCTGTGTTTGGGAAGGTAAAATTTTCCTGTAATCCCTACCCTCTGTTATTGTTTGCTGATGTGTTTAAGCACTTGCACTTAATCTTGATTTATTGAGTGTACCTGTGGTGGTGGTTTTGTTTTTGGAGACAGGCTGCTTCTTGCTTAGAGATTCTAAAGATGAGAACTTTCATTTTATCAGCCCATTTATCAATGTTTCCTTTGAAATTATCTTGAAAAGGAAGAACATCTATTATTTGTGAGGAAAAAATGCTGTCAGATATGAGAAGGGGCTTGTTAGAAGAAATTATTCTTGCCATCAGTACAGAGGTACAGTGGGTGAATAGTGCTGAACGGATAATAGAATCCCTGTCTCAGAGATTGCTTACCAGTTCATAGCAGCCACTGACGTGCTAATAACAGTTTTGCTATTAGCACTATTTCTGAAGGCGGTGAGGAAAGGAGATGGGTTCTTGGCTTGGTACCAGTTCATTCAGACCTGATGGAAAACATACTAAGGTTGACAATATAGAATGAATGTACCATTGTAGCTTTGAAAACTCAGACCTTACACCCCCAAAATGGGAGTTTTGCCCCAAGCAGGGACTGCCGGTTCAGGGTCTAAGTGTAAGCAGTGTGAGTCCATTTGTATGTTCTGTTTCAGATAGATGAGACACATCCAGAATCTTTGCTGGCACATTGGGCATTGCAGTAACCAAATTCAATATCAGTGACTGATGTTTTTTAGAGGATGCTATAGTTTTACAGCCTCTGCAACAGAGCAAGACGCGAATACAGGGCCCAATCCTGGACACAGACACATACAGTTATTTTGAAGACACAAGTGGTCCTCATGGTCCAGATCATTCCTCTCCTTTGGAAGAGCACACAGTAAGAGGTTCTGGGGGAAATGAGAATTGCCAACAGGAGCTAGGGGGCATAGGCTATGGGACCCACCCTTGAACCTGGGAGTTCCCCAAAGATCCAGAGAAGGCTTGGCCATCTGTATGGACCCCCCCTGTACCTCTGCACTATCAGGGACTCCCATGGCCCCTGCTTTCCTTAGAGATCCTGACTGAGTTATCTTTCCCTCCCATACACTCTTCTCACCCTGGTCTGATGAGCCTCCACACCTTGTCCTGCACAGAGATCAGACTGCAGAGGTGTCTGATATCTTTACACAAGGGGGAGGGTCCCCTCCTGTGTACACATCTGCAGGCGGATACTCTCGGCTTATGACCTTTAGCCAGTGGTTAGAATACTCACCCAGGATGTGGGAGATCCAGGTTCAAATCCCACTTCCTCTGACTGACATGGAGCAAGGATTTGAATCTAGGGCTCCCGCCTCTTAGGTGAGTGCCCTAATCAGTGGGGATTTGAGGTATGCTGGAGTGGGTCTCATTCAGTCGCTCCTGCTGAAGCTGTTCCACTTTGTATGAAATACTTAGTAGTCATAGGCCAGAAAGCGTGAGAATGACTGTACAGTCCAGATGTTAGGGCATCCCCCTGGGCCGTGGGAGACCCAAATTCCAGTCCCTCTTCCAATGCCTATGTAATTGTTTATACAAGTGAACAGTTTCCATAGAAGGGATTGAGAGAGATCCTCTTCAGAAAACCCCACAGTCCAGTGGTTAGGATGCACCACCTCCTCCACCATCTCTGTTCTGGATGAGGCCCATAGGCGAGATAGGTGGGGGAACACCTAGTTTGAGGATGATACTTGGGTAGCAGGACTGAGGCAGCTGTGCACATGCCCAGCAGCAGAAATGTAGGTACCACGGGACTTTACCAGTGGCAACTTAGGGGCCTAGGGACATAGGCACCTGCAGGGTTAGGCAGCAGCTGAGCAGGGTTTGAAAATTAAATTTTGGACATAGGTGCCTAAATCCCTTAGTGGATCTAGCCCAAAGTTCTTTAAGTGCATAAATGGTTGCAGGATCAGGCCCATAGTTAGGACCGAGGCTTCCACTGCTTACGTGTGCAAAACTCCCATTGAGGTAAAAGGGAAGATTTTCCTGTGTAGGGCCTGCAAGAATCCGGCTTTAGGAACTGGCTAGTTTAGTAACTCTTTGTGGGGCTGTGGCACTGGTTTAGAACCCTGTTTCCCATTCATTAAACTGTGTATTGAAAACACCACTGCCCCGCATGCACCTAGGCATACACAATGCTAGCAGGTTTGTCAGAACGCACCTGACTGTGCCCCAGTGCGTCTCAAATTAGCTACCAGCCCGTTACATTGGGAAGCAGAGTTGAATGGTTTTTAATCTAATGAACACTCTGGTCTGCTGTACCTTGGCCTGGTGGGATTTTGTGTCATCTAATGGCAGGGGGGGAGTTTGTGTACGCTTAACACCCAGGCTAAGGCATTACCTTGTATTAGTTGCGCTCAATTTACAGCTAATCCGCACGGAGCCACAGCCAAGTCTCAGGGAATGTCTGTACTGCAGTCAGAGATGTGCCGGCAGCTCATGTAGACATACTCAAGCTTGCTTTGATCTAGATAGCTAAAATAGCAGTGCAGCTCCAGCAGCATGGACCAGGTGGGGTTGTACAGCCCGTGCTTCAGCCCGTGTTAGCGAGCTATCTAGATTAAAGTGAGCTCAGTATGTCTACACATGCTGCAATCACACCTCTGACTGCAGTGTAGACATACCCCAGATTATAAGCATTCTAGGCAGGGAGCCATTTTTGCATTCTCACCGACAAGTGTGTCTGTCTGTACTCTAGGATTACGGGGGCTATCTGAGCGCTTTTATTCTCCCAGCTGGTGAAGAGAATCAAGTATTCACGTGCGGAGCTGCTCTTTCTCCATTGACAGACTTGAAATTATACGGTAAACACCACTCTCCAGAGGCCACAAAATGCCAGCTCCCAGCCACCAGTGACATTCCCACCCTCCCCTTACTAGGTCTCCCTTCTCTGTGTTTCTTAAAACCTGGCTTCTGCATCTGTGCAGCCATCCACATTGCCACTGCATACCCCAGTAATTTTAGAAGCTCACCCATAATAGCATAGATAGAATCATAGAATCGGAAGGGACCTTGAAAGGTCAACTAGTCCAGTCCCCTACACTCATTGCAGGACTAAGTATTATCTAGCAGAACAGAAATTATATAACTTGTAACTCCCAGTATATTTCAGTTGCATTCAGAAATCAATAGCAGAGCCCCCCTGTGACTAATGTAATGCCTCTCTATATACATTGATGGCAAAAGGCCATGTAGCACGGTGGATCATGTGGTAGCTGTAGGTTGCAAAGGTTTGGCATTACAAGTGTGTTTTGACTATTCTTTTATTAAAATTACGTTTTCTCTGTCATTGTTATTACAGACAGAGTCATTAGTTCTGACCAGGTTTCTAAAACAAAACAAAAACAAGAGAGTCTAAAACATTTCTCATTTATTGAAAGCTGAGTCAGAAAATGTGGTTTTTATTTTTGGAACGGACTGCACTGGAGTAAAAACTGACCAATATGTTTTTTTTAATTTCTTTTCAAGCTTCTGCCTTTTCTGAAAGGTATTTGGGACTACATGGCATTGATAACAGAGCATATGAGGTAATTGCATGAAGTTGAGAACAGAGCTTTGAGTCAGTGTGCACACTTTCATGACAAAATGTAAACCTTTCTTTAACTTTTTAACCCTATCTTCTTATGTACAATTTGGGGGAGGAGGGAAATACCAAAACCAGTGCCTGAGAGTAGTAAAAAGGTCTTTGTTTGAAAGTTATTTTGGCTTTAAGTTTACAGACTGACTAGCTGTTTTGGTTTCCTTGAATTTAATGGTAAAGTAATTAATAGCCTTGTCATTCATTAATCCTCAGGCTACCCCTCTAAAGTAGGTAGGTATTATAAGCTCCATTTTACAGGTGGGAAATCTGAGGCAGAGAGGTTGAGTGACTTGTCCATGGCCACAGGATGAATCAGTATCAAAGCTATGGTTAGAGCTCTGTTCTGGGGCTCAGCCCATTAGGTCTTGCATTTTAAAATACAGTCCATTTAAAGTCCCTTTAACATTTCACCAAGGACGAGCTGCTGATGGTCGTATGCCCAGAATGGGTATTTCAGAATTCTGAAGCTTGAGTTGCTGGTAAGCAGAACTCTGGGCTTGAGTCTAGCAGGGTTTAAAATACAGATAGCTCATTAGTTAGGGTGTTATTGTTCAGGGTGCGAGGGAGGCTCAATGGGTGTGAATGCTTCAGCTACTCTGAAGAAACTAGAAAAGATTAGCTAAGTGGAGGGAAAGGGTCACTGGGCTGTGTCTGTAAAGTGCTGAAAAATTGGTGCTAACCCTGCACCCAGCCCAATGAAATGGATTTTGCACAGGCATTCACCACTGGGGTTTGAAATAATTGCCCACTTCACAGCAAAGAAAAATCAGCCACAGCCCCTGTGCTCCTCCTTAAGAGGTAGGGCTTGTGGGTCGGTGATCCATATAGTGAATTCACTGGCCCTCTGAAATTTCACAAGCATAGCTAGGCCGTGGTAGATGTTTTTTTTCTAGAAAGTTGAAGGCAAATCAATCAAAATGAAAGGGGTTCTAAAGCAATCAGTGTTCTCATTTGGATGTAGTGCAAAATAGCTTGGCTGTATGTTTCAGAAGGTTGGTTTGGGTAAGTATTGGTACTTTTGACTAACTTGGGGAGGGAACCATTTAACTGTTAAATGCCATTGACTGCATCTGCGGAACATCGCAGTGTTCTAAGTGTGGCCTGCTGTGCCAGACACTGATGTAACGCGTGCTTCCTAAACTCCACAACTGGGCCGTGCACTCTCTAGGAATCAAGGAGCACAAGACTGCCATTTCCTGAGCCCTGGAACTGTGAGGTGGAATTTATAAAGACTGCATGGCCCAAGGCCTGATGCAGACTTTATAAGCCATATTATTCTCCCGGAGGCAATGTTATAATGGAGGGAGCGGCATGCAGGAACTAGATGAGAACCAAGAGACAAAGAGTCTGTGTGGAAGGATGTTCCCTGCTGGTTTTTTTTCACCTGTGTATGCTTACATTCAGGTTTCCTTTTGTTTCCTCCCTCCCCCATGTCTGCTTGATAACTCCATTTACTGCTTAAATGCAAATTAAACCAAACACACATTCCTTTGTTTAGGACAGATTTGTTTCCTGACTTCTGCCTGGGTAGGGATATGGGGAACATGTGCTAATAATATCAGAATCTTATAACTTATGTTGCTATATATATTTAACCATGACAATGCTGACAAGCAATTTATGAGTTTTCAAATGGTACCTCACAAGGCATACTTTGTACAAAGATTATTACAATAGTGTGTAAGGTGTGAATGCAGGGATGCATCCATCACACCCACCATCTACTGTTGGGGCAGGATTGGTCATGAAGGGCAGGAAAAGGTTAGAGAAATTGACAGCATAATTCCTCCTCTATTCTGCTGCTGTAATGATTCAAGCCGCCAAGAGGAAGAGGTTGCAATGATATCAGCTTGTTATTCTGGTGATCAAACATAAAACAGAGTTAAGTGCTACTTTGCTATGTATACAGAAATCACTACTTTCTGGCATGATGCTTAATCTTACCTGCAACTTCTATCTTCACAGATCACCAAATTAGCACACAGAGTCTCATTACTAAAAGATCAAAAGTTTTTGATCATTCATGCCACAGCTGATGGTAAGTGGACTCACTATTTTAGTGTGATACATTGTGTAGTTCGAGACTCTTTGATTTTTTTCTTAATTAAAGTTGCCACTTTTATGCATTTATTGATACTAATCTGATTTTACAGAAAAAATCCATTTCCAGCATACTGCAGACCTTATTACACACCTAATTAGGGCAAAGGCTAATTACAGCTTGCAGGTACAGTATATATGTGTTTCCATTTTTCATACTTAAACAGTCACTTGCACTTTGAACAGAAAACAGATGGTATGAAGTAAGCGTTAGAAAGCCCTCACCGTATATACAATACAATATAAAAATACAAATAGAACAGTAATTTTAACTTATATGTATATTATATAGTTTCTCTCTCTCTCTCTCTCTCTCTCTCTCTCTCTCTCTCTCTCACACACACACACACACACACACACACACATTATATCATTATTTAGATTTGGCCCAATACTGCACAGTTGTTAGAGCTCAATGCAGAGGTGAAAGTAAGCCGCTGCAGTCCGGTACGGCGTACTGGCAAGAGCCGGTACGCCGTGCCAGACTGGACTGGCTTCCCCGGCGCTCAGGACTCCGGTGTACCGGTAAGTCCTTTAAGTTACTTTCACCCCTGGCTCAATGCATATGTTCTTAGGCTGGGATTCTCAAAGGAATTTGGAATTCAACTCCTGCTGACTTTCAGTGAGAACTAGGAGCACAACTCCATATTCCCCTTTGAAAATTACAGCTTTAGAAGTCTGTTATAATCAACTGGCATTCATATAACATGTAAACGAATTGCCTGTTAGACCTAAATTAAAAGCATAGTTGAGATTATGTAGGACATTTCCTTTAGAGAGTTATCAACGTTCCTTCTAACAAAAAATAAATTCCTTTTTCAACAAGTTTGCATTCAACTTTTTAAGTAATGAAACTATTTTAATTCACATTGGAAGGAGTAGATCCTAAGGCCTTGTCTACGTAGGACTACACTCATTTAGTTCAACTGGAGGATACCCCGTGTGGTCACATTACAAAGTTCTGTCAGCATAGCTATGTCGGTGAGGAATGTGAAAAAACCACCACCACCTCCAACCGGAATAGTTATGCTGGCAACACTCCCAGTTCATGTCCTTCGGGGAGCTGGTGGTACAATGCTGACAGAAAAACTCCTTCTGTCAGCATAACTATGCATCTACACTAGAGGGCTCTGCTGATATAGGTATTACCTGCAAAGCATTTGTACTGTAGCTAAGGCCTATTTAGGTCTAACTTAAACCTGATCAGAATCTACTTTTAAATTGAAATAAGAATGTCCACACAGACGTTGGCACCAGTTTAACTCAATTGGTTTAAATTCAGTCTGTTCGTTTAGCCAGGGCAAGACAAGCCCTAAGTGCTATATGACAGTGTTTGTATTGATGTTTATTAGCTAGAGATGGGCCTGAGCTGCAGAGGTCAGCTCTGGATGGATCCTAGGTGTTCAGATCTGGGACTGCAGTTCGGGCCCATCTCTAATCTGAACGTAAAGCTACTCACGGTCTCCTTGGTTCCTTTGCAGATATACCCCGATGAAAGCCATTACTTTAACAGTGCAGCACTCGAGCAACACTTGTACAAGTCCCTCGTCAATTTCTTTGTGGACTGTTTCAAAGTTCAGGACAAACTCCCGATAGTCACACTGAAAGAGGATGAGGAGGAGGATTAACCCTTTTGGTTCGTGCAAAGCACAAGGCCATTCTTTATAATAATATGCAACTGAATCATTTTCCTGGAGAAAGAAATGTTATGTTGTTAGCATGTATTCAAACGAAACTGAAAGCAGCTCGCCTGCTTTACGGACAGCAACTCCTTCCTGAATGGAAGAACATTAAGCATGACAAACTCAGCAGAAACTGCTGTCTGACATGAATCCGTCACAGACATCACCGTCTTATTTGCCACAAAATGACTTCTGGAGTAAAAGGCTCTCAAGAAATTGGACTTGAAGGACCACCCCAAGAAACTACCTTGAGGACTAGTAGGTTAAATGGCCCTTTTGCATTCAAGAAATGAAGCAGTAGCAATGAAATACATCATCTCTATTAGGGTTACCATAGTTAGCATCCTGTTGTGTCAGATAAAACTTAATAAATGGAAAAGATTATAGCACAATTATTTTAAAGGTACTGATTCATACATATTTGCCTGCTCTCCCCCATGTTTAGAAGATTCATCACTGCTATGGGGCATACAGATTCTAATTATACAAAGTATCATTGTAGTTACACTAATGTTTAATTAGCCTCATGTAATTAATTACTATTTGATATTGTTTTTACCTGTTCCTCATTACATTTGATCTCATGCTCACCTTATCAGCTTCACAACTTGTCATGGATGTGGAAGAAAACATGCATTGAATTAACTAGACCAGTGTTTTTCAGTTGCTGGGTCATGCTGGGCCTAGAGGCGGTCACAAAAGGCAATCAGGGAAGGGGGGGCGCAAGGTGTTAAATTTTTATTACAATGTAAAGCAAAGAAAATCTTGTTCCCTCCCTCCCTGCATGTGCTTATCCTTCAATTATTCTCTGTTAACCTCTCCAAGCACACACATAAATAAATTATTTTGGGGCAGTTTAATGGCTTGTGTTATACAGGAGGTCAGACTTGATGATCACGGTGGTCCCTTCTGCTCTTGGGATCTATGAATTTAGGCTAAGCTTTGATATAATTTTTACTCTTCTAAAGTAAATGTAAGGGGATTGCAAACATTTGTTACTTTGAATAAGTGGTCAGAAAAGATTGCGAACTGCTGATCTACACTCTGGTAGAGGGAGTTTGCATCAGATACTTTGCTGATCATCTTCTGAAGCATTAAAAAAGAAAATCAATGTGGATAGACTTATTTCATAGGCTGTCTGCAGCTTAGTTTTGATTTTGGATTCCAAGGCAATGATTATCACATTCCACTTTTAGTTATGTCTTCTGTTTGCAGGAGGTTTGTAAAATCAGAGCATCTAAAATCATACTGGTCTTTGCAGGGGTGGAAAACAACGTTTAAAAACCCATGTGAAAATCTTTCAAATCTCAAAAATCATTCTTTCACCTCCAGTTACCATAGCATAAAGATTTTGGCTAGTGTTGCTCCTTGTAAGATATTCTGACCAAATGTACAGCCAGTATTAATATTGTATATTTCATTTTGTTGTATATAAAGGAATGTAAGTCAGTTATTTGTCAGGTCTCCAATCCAATATTAGTCTTGTGTTGAGCCTGCATGCTATAACCTTCCTTTGCTGATCAGGACTCTTTAGAAGTACTAGCTTGGAAATATATCAATTAATGTAATTTCTTTTCTTGTTTTGACAACTTGAATGTCAGCGCAGGTTTCTACATTTTTACACAGTACTGTGGGTAAACTCACATCCTGACAGCAATGATGATGTATCCATTGTGTTCCTTAATGTGTCAAGTTTTTTTTTTTTTATTTTAATCTCTAAGCTTTGACGGCTGGTTGTAATTAGATCATCCTGGACACTATATTGGTAAATCACAGAAACAATCTAGTTTGGTTTGGGGTTTTTTTCTTTAATTTACAGTGCATTGACATTTTGCGAACAGGAACTACGGTATAAACCTGCTTTACTAGGCAGTATGCCAAATAGACAATACGAATGCTGTGTGTCCAGATCTTACTACACGAAATGGGCTCAAAAGTCTGAAATGAACTGGATCAGAAAAACATCGAATCTGCTCTGTCCGCAATCTTTTGTAGGAGGACATTTAGGATGTGGCATGGTAGTGTTCGTTCATCCATGAAATAAAACATTATTTTACCACCCTGCTTGCTACTTTTGGGATTTTTAGTTAAGTATTTAAATAATAGTTACCATGCGTGTGATTTCTAACTGAGTTGGAACCCAACCCCCAGCTGAACAGATGCCATATATAGCATCTCAGTGTGACTGCAGAAAGCCACTTACTGCGCACCTCACCCTAAGGAGTGATTGCTGTTTCTGAGGAAGTCATGAAGTCCTGTAGAATGTGTTCAGTCCAAAAGAACCTCCTAATGTGAGGGCCTCCGTTATTCAACCATCTTTTATGGCAACTGTGCCCTTTGATGTATATTCTCTTTCTCTCACAGGAGAATCATCAGTGTCCTTTCTACCATCCACCCCCATTCACCTTGGTGCCACCCTACTTCTTGCCTGCCTGCGACTGAATGGCAAGGACATAGGCCAGTATTCTCAACTAGGGAAAATTGGCCAAATGGACTTTTAACATCAAGTACAGCAAGTTGCAACGGAGACCACAAAAGAGGTTTAACTCTATTGCCATCTCTCCCCTGTCTCTTCTGCTGGAAGAACGACGGTTTTCAGGTTAAAGTGAAAGGAATGGGAGTGAGAATGTGCTATTCCAACAGATTTCCTGTGTGATTATGGGCAAGTTACCTGTGGGTGTGCGTGGCTATCAGTAAAATGGGAATAATACCCATCAGTACATGGCACGGAGCTCCTTGGTTACTAGGGAAGGGCTACATTTTCTTCACATCTTATATGTAGCCTCTCTCGAATTGGAAAAGAATCCTTTATTGTTCTAAACGCTGGTGTAAATTGGAGAGTTTTCTCCCATTACAAGCCTTGGTTACCTTCCCACCCCCTTACATACACACAAATGTCACATGCTACCCTGCACCGCAGGCTGCTACTTCAAGGGGAGTTGGAAATCTGCACTCTCAGAACTCATTATTCCACCAGAGGATTTTTTTCCTATTATCCCTTTAAAAGCTTAGGATTGGGTGCTTGCTCCTGGAATAAATAGTAGGGGATGGAAGGCATGTTTTGCAATTGCATCTTGCTGATTGTTTAGGTCACATGGCCTAAGCTCAGAATGATGTGACATTATCTGATTCCGTGTGCTGGACCCTATCTCTGAAGGAGTGTAACAAGCAGATTTCACAATCAACCAAAGTAATGGTGAACAAAGTCATTTTAACCTCTGCTACCAGCAATTCAGGCATCAAGAAGATTTGTCATTGCTATGGGCATAAGTAGTCCAGTTATCCAAAGTATTGCTGTAGTTACACTACAATTTAATTAACCTTATGTAATTAATTACTACTGCATTGGGTGATCAGAGTGAGCTCTTCAATTTGATGGCGTGTTTGTCTTGCTGGAACACGATAACTTTTGAACGTTGACTCTGATCAATTCCAAAAATTCAAGGACCATTCAAGGATTGAGCAGAACCCTATTGACGTTGGGGAATTAAGGGACACAGTGCCCCTGCCAGGTGGTGAGCAAACCCAACAGTTTCAAACACCTTTGTAACTATCTATAGATTAAAAAAAAAAAAAAGGTTGATGGCAGCCATTAACATCTTCCAGGATATCCCTCACTCCCTTCCCCGCCCCCATATCTCAGCTCTATTCATCCTCCCAATACAGCTTAACATGTTGACTCCCCGAATGACTTACCTCCCAGACAGAAAGACAAGAAATAAGAATTGGGGGGGAATTGTGACACATACAGAGCCCCTGCCTTGGTGGGAGAGAATGGAGGACCCTGTCATGGAGGAATGTGGGAGGCATACAGACATTCTTGCCAAAGGAAGAGAATGGGGGTAGGGAACATGGATACTCAGCTGTGATGTGGCACAGGGGAACAACAGGGCAGGCACACAGCCATTGGCGGGGTGAGACTAAAGGGACACAACGAGCCCTTGGCCTGAGCCAGGGTGTGGCTTTGTACCGAGTCTCTGAACTAGAGACAGGAACAGCGTTTTTGTGAAGGGAAATCAGGCCTCACCAACCTATCAGAAATCTTTGGGGGTGGGGAGGTTAGCAAACATGGACAAGGGTGACCCAGTGGCTATAGGATCTGTACTGGGACCAGTTCTGGTCAACATACTCATAAATAAGCTAGAAAAGTGGGGGTTAAGCAGTGAGTCCAAAACTCAGTCCAAAACTCACTGGGAAAAGTTACAAAGGGAATCTTAAAAAATTAGGTGACTGGGCAACAAAATGGCAAATGAAATTGAGTGTTGGCAATGCAAAGTAATGCACATTGGAAAACAAAATCCCACTTATATATACGAAGTGATGGGGTCGTAGTTTGCTGGTACCACTCCGGAAAGTGATCTTGGAGTTATTACAGCTAGTTCACTGAAAACAGCTGCTCAGTGTGCAGCGGCCAGCAAAAAAAGCTTACAATGTTAGGAGCTATTATGAAAGGGCTAGAAGATAGGACTGAAAATGCCATAATGCCACTTTATAAATCCATGGTATGTCCACACCTTGACTACGGCATCCAATTCTGGTCACCCCATCCCAATAAAAAGATATATTAGCATTAGAAAAAGTACAGCGCTGGGCAACAAATATGATTATGGGTATGGAACAGCTGCCATACATGAAGAGAGTAAAAAGACTGGAACCTTTCAGTTTTGAAATGAGATGACTAAGGGGGGGGGGATATGATAGCTATAAAATCATGACTGGTGTGGAGAAAGTTGAGGGAACTGTTATGTACGCCTTCCCGTAGCACAAGAACTGGGGGGAGGGGTCACCCCATGAAATTAATAGGCAACAGGTTTAAAGCAAACAAGAGGAAGCATTTCTTCATACAATGCACCGTCAATGTCTGGAACTCATTGCCAGGGGATGTTGTGAAGGCCAAAAGTATAACTGACTTAAATAATGAGTTAGATAAGTTAATGGTGGACAGGTCCCTCAACAGCTATTAACCAAGATGGTCGGGGCACAAGCCCCAAGCTCTGGATGTCCCTAAAACTCTGACTGACAGACACTGGGACTGGACAATAGGGAATGGCTCATTTGATAATTGCTCTGTTCTGCTCATTCGTTCTGAAGCCAGGGTACTGGGGCTAGCTAGGCCATGGTCTGCTTCAGTACAGCCAGTCGTATGTAATGCCAGGAACCCTTGGTGTGCCCAATGAGAGTCGTTGACAGAAGCAGCAACAAGTGCAAGCCTCTAATATAGTGATCATGTGTTGCTCTGTTTTCTTTAGACTCATGATCCCCTATTAGCTCCTCTCAGGCCCCCTACAACCTTTCTCCAGTGCAAACAAACCCCTCCTACCACACCCTGTTGCTGGCTAGAGGACTGGTGCAACGTGGTGTAGTGTGGCTGGCGTGTTCGCTCCCTGGCTGGTGGCATGGGACACTCACTCCCCTGGTTTAGTTGAGAGGGAAGCCTCATATTATCCACAGCGCTCCTGTGAGAGTGTCACGTTGCTCGCTCTCGCCCCACCCCTTGTCTCCAGTTGTGCTAGGGAGGGGTCACTGTTCTTGCACCCAGCCCAGCGGTCATCGCAATGCTTCTGCTTTGTCCAGGCATCTGGGCGCCCATTGCCCAGCTCCTGTATGTAGGTTTGCCAATTTCCGTCAGACATAGTTCCGGTGGTTCCATCACATGACATAATTTTTAATTAAAGATTAATCTTTAATTCCTGGAGGGGTGGGAACCGGGTGGGAACACTCCCTGTACCCAGGTAGTTCCTCCTCCCTGGAGCAAGGCAGACGTGCCAAGGCTGGGGGGGACACAGTGGGTGTAGAGTGCGCTAAGGCCCCCCCACAGCAGCAGACCCTGTTGCGCCGGCACAGCCGAGCAGTGGACAGCAATGCAAGTGTGACACTGCCGCAGCAGAGGCAGCACATCGCCCTGGTCCACAGGCTGGCCGGGGGCCTCTGACCCAAACAGGAACTACAGCCCAAGCTGTACAGTGCGATGCAATGCAGCTGACAATACTAGAGCCAGGCTGGCTTAGTGGCTAGAGCTCTGGAGTGGGACTCACTCTGCAGCCTGGGTGGGGGCTTCCTCACTCTGCCACTGGCCTGCTGGGTGACTTCGGCCACTTCGCTATGGCTCAGTTTCCCAGCTGTAAAATGGGGCTAATGCTACTGCCCTTCTCTGTAAAGCACTTTAATAATAATAAGCCAGAGATTTCAAAGCACAACTAGACTGTACCCTCACAGCATGACAGAAACTGGCTCTGTGCTGTTCGGGGGGGCAGGGTGTTAGAAATAACAAGCGGGAGGAAGCACATGGCCTCAGTTTCCTATTTTAGTAATTGTATGGGGTTTAAGCTCATTTTTCTCAACAAACATCCTCCCCCTTTCCTGTTCGCATCCCTCTATGAACCAGACACTTTCAGCCTGGCGCATCAGAGTGTTCTCTGGTCCTCGGCTTCACCACTGACAAATACTAGTAAAGCTGGCAAGCACGCCCAGGGCCCCCTTGCAGGGCCAAAACTGATAAACTGCTCCAACAATAGGCACTTCAGTCCTTGGGAGCGTCTTGTGGTTTGTATTTATTCCCTCTGTGGCTGATTGCAAGGCCCAATGAGTCCTTTTCTAGTGTAGCCCCGCCCTGCAGTAGGCTGGCGGCTTCAAGGATGCAGCGCAATGCTTTTTAGCCCCGCCCCAGTTTTCTTTGCCGCCCACCAGTTTTAAATAGTTGTGTATGTTTGGCTGCGTTGCTGCAGAGCAGGATTGGTCAAAGAGGACACAGGGGGCTGGATACAGTCTTTGGAACCATAAACCGGCTCTTGCATTGGTCACGGACGTGATGGTTACAATGAGTCTGGCCATTCAGTGTCCTGACAGCCACACAGCACCAAGCACAGACTGGGCCACTGCACATCAGCTGTGGATTGGGCACATTGAGGGCACTGTCTCATGCTCACGCTGTGGCTACGTGGTACAGTAAAGCCCCACTGGCTCAGGCATTTGGTCAAAGGGCAGGACTAGTAAGGATGACATCCTCCAACCCCGATCTTGAATTTATCCAATACACTATTGAAAAGTAGAGGAACTTACCTCCCCATGACACATGGCACAACATGCAAGTCCTCGTATTCTCGGACTCATTCTGTCACCATTCATTCAGCACAAACTAGCCTGGGCCTGATCCTGTTTCCATGCAAGTCAGGCTGGCTGCGGAGGTGAGAGCCTGGGGCACCATAGGGGAGGCTGTGTGAAGGCTGGTACAGGAGGAGGTTGGGTAGGGCTGGGCTACCTGGGGACTAACTGCAGAGTTGGGGGCCAGGTAGGACCTGGGAGGGGAAGCGCAGAGTTCCAGCAGGCTCCAAAGCGCTGGGCTTACAACACATTGCAGCTTAAAATCCCATACACACAGTCTCTTCAGTCCCGCTCTTTGCCCTCCCGCCCCCTTCACCGCCTTCATTCATTCAGTCCCTCCCGCTCCACTGACTCCCTCCATGCAGCCCATGCCCCACATGCATGATGCTGCCTCTGCTCACCCTGTGCCACATGCCCTCCCTCCTGTTCACCTGGGGGCTGAAGGTGAGTCCCGGGGGGGGGGGGGCAGGGACAAACGGGACCAAGGGAGTGCTGAGATGACAGAGCCCACTATTGCGCTCAGTGCTGTCAATTACCCCAATAGCAAGAGGCATAGGTGCCGACTTCCACTGCTCCCAGGCTGTGCGCGACCCCTCCCCCGGCTCTGCCCCAGGCCCCGCCCCTTTGCTCAGCCTCTGCTCACTTGGCACGTTTCCTGAGTTGCTGGGAAAGACGGACATCAGCAGCGAATACGTGTTTGCACTCAAGTCTGCGTCTAGCTGTTAAAGCTTAGAACCAGTCTTCACCGTGTGTGTGTGGGGGGGAGCTAACCGGTGGAGGGGGGGGGGGGCAGAGATCTCAGGCACTGCCAAGCTAGTGGCAGGTAGACTAGCAGTCACGCTATTAGGTCTACCCTTGGCACTGGGGGTGCGAGTACCAAGATGACTAGCTGTACCCACACTAGCGCAAGGAGCCCTACTGTGCTAAAATGGGTAGTGTAGCCATGGTAGCGCAGGCAGTGGCCAGCAGTGACACAGGCTACCTGCCCTGAGTACAGCCTTTCCCAGGCCCTATGGGCATGTACGCTATGGTTCAGGCATTGCGGGCAGCAGCTCAGGTCAGCTGCTCTAGTGCTTACGGGGGTCAGGCCACCGCTGCCTGTGGCCAATCCTACCCAAGCCCTTGGTATGGACTCTCACAGCAACCTGGGCTGCTGCAACCACACCGCTATTTTTAGCACACTAGCTGACGTAGCGTGCGCGTGTGTACGTCACCTATACAGGGCTTTACACCGGCCAGATGCAATGTAGCTGTATGCGTCACTAAACACAGCCTAATGCCACCATAGTCGCCAAGGGGCCGTCACTGCCTTGCACACAGGGCCACTGGAACATGGCCACCGCAGCAAGAGTGAAAGACCTTAACGTGACCTAGTGCAAAGCACAGGGCGCTATTGCTTAAATTGAAGGATCCGCTGTTAGCTGGATCAGCAAGGTGACCCTCAGAAGAGCAGTTTGGTGTCCTTCCAGTAGAGGGCAGTGGTGCACACAAGGCAATACATGGCATTGCACACCTTCACAGGGACACATTTTAGCTGAGGCCTTCTCACAGCCTTCGTGTGAGGTGCATGTGTTTAAATCCCCAATTTACAGCGGGAGAAACTGAGGCCGACCGTTTAAGGCGACTCTTTTTCAAACGTAGGTGCCTAAAATTAGGCACGTCTAGTCAAATATAATTCTGGTCTAGTCTTAATATAGCCATCCTGGCCTGATTGTCAGCGGTGCTGAGCACCCACATTTCTCACTGGCTTCCAGTGGGATTTGGGGTTAGGAGAGGGGTTGCTCCAAAGGTCAGGCCATTTCCAGGTGACTAAACAGATTTAGGTGTTAACGTCCAGGCTTGAACTATTTCATCCAAGTGACTTGTTTAAGATGAGAGGCGAACACAACTGCAGCACCAGGAAGGGGATTTAGCAGGTCCTGGGCCCCTGTCCTATGCTCAGACCACTAGCAGCTTTGGTTTCTGAGTTTGTTGAACTCAAGGTATGACATTATGTAAAATGAAACTGGGGTGAGGGCTCCTAAGTAACTGGGCAGCAGGGAAATATGTCTCAAAGAGCTGCTTCTGCTCTTACTCCCCACAGACATAATTCACATGGGCCCAGATTCACAAACGTTAGGCTTCATTGATTTCATCCTGACACTGATTTCAATGGGCATTCAAAGGAGCCCAAAGACCTTTGTGGAGCTGGGCTATGATTCGCCCTAAAAATTCATGTGCTCCCTATGAACTGGAGCTTTGGTTTTTCATAAATATGTAACCCTGCTGCCAGGTGGAGCCAGCGGCACCTAGAACCGGGTTCAATATCTAGGGGCTCCTTTTCAACAATACAACAGGGAACTGTCTCGAACGCCCAGCCAGTAACCTGGGGAAATTACACACCACCCTTGGGCACCTCTGAGAGGCAATACTTCCCCTCTCACAAGCACAGAGTCTGAGTGAAGAAAAGACATTTTTAGTGAAAGGAGGGAAGTCACCCAACATTAATTAGGGAAAATGCCACAAGCAGGATTCATAAACCTAAAAATGTGAGCAGGACACTCACCCCAGAGTGTGTGGGGCAGTGCCTTCTGTTCTTGAGTTCTACAATCAACAGTTCTTTTTTTGTGCCCCCCTCTGCTCCTTCACCACACCCCACCCACAGTGGTTGTCCTTGGTCAGTGAGGACCCAGGGTTCAGAGGCGCATCTTTGTGAGTTCACCTCCCACCTGGGGAAAAAGGCCTTGCTTACTCCACCATCTGAGCTCTCGCTTTGCCTGGACGCTCTGCCAGCTGCCGTTCCTCTCATAGAATCATAGAATATCAGGGTTGGAAGGGACCTCAGGAGGTCATCTACTCCAACCCCTTGCTCAAAGCAGGATCAATCCCCAGACAGATTTTTGCCACAGATCCCTAAATGGCCCCCCTCAAGGATTGAGCTCACAATCCTGGGTTTAGCAGGCCAATGCTCAAACCACAGAGCTATCCGTCCCCCCACTAGCCACGGTTCCACTCCGCTGGTTGACCCACAGCCGCTCATTGCCTCACGAGCCGCTCATTCTGTTCACTGTCTCACCAGCCAATCGCCCGCCAGCCAACTATCAGTCACCTTCTGCTGCCATTTGCCTCTCTGCTGTGATTTCTAAACACAGTCTCTTAGTAATTGTCAGCTCTTTTCAGGCTAGGCAGAAACACTGCCCCATCTCAAGTGATTTGAGCTCTCAGTGATTTTTTTTTTAGCTCTTAGTAGACTGAGCAGAAACACAGTCCCACCACAGCTGAGTTCAGCTCTGATTGAGCATTTAAAATAACAGAGAGGCTCCTCACAATGCCTAGTCAGCTCTTTCTGTGAACAGGTTAAAACCCAGACCAGGGACCCTTGAGGAGAGTCCACATCTTCTGGCTAGGACACCTGTCCCCACCCCTCTTATTTTCACAGGGTGCTGGCATTGAAGCCCCTGGCTTAATGAGGTCCTTTCAACGGAGGGTGACCTCCTTATTTGGGGCAGGTTAAGCACAGTTTTGTTCCCTTTTATTCATACAGTAATAAGCCCTAGGGTGGACACAATTGTACCAGCATAAAGGGCAGTAAACGTTTAAGACATTTATAAAAAGAACATGTAACAAAGTTCCATCCTGTGCCCATCAATCAGCATGACCAGGTTAGCAGAAACTATTTCAGTAAAATATTCCTTTCTGGGCACAGCTGCATACTGGAGTCAGGGCCAGATACAGCTGTGACTGGAGCCAGAGCAGACTGTACACTGTGGAATAACAAAACACAAGCACAAACCATGCTCCCATGAACCATGCTTCACCTTTACACTTTAATGAGGTATATAAATTAAAATGAGAAACGGTGTCTTTTTGGTACAGTGAGCATTATACAAATTGCGCTCGGTGTACTGAGATCTATCCCTTCGTACTCACTGGTACAAACACACAGGACATACGTTTCTCATGTTTGCAGCAGCTGTTGTCAAAATCCTGAAATGTAATTTGTGCTGAGCAGGCAGAGGTAATTTGAACTGACATGCGATTTGTCTGGAGGATTGGCAGCTGGATTGCACAAGCATTAAAATACCTACTACCCACTGCCTCCTTTAGGACGGTGTTCTAAGAGTATAAACTGCTCATCCGCAAAAACAACCCAAAACAAAATACAAACAAGGTAACTCCTCTGCTATAGAGTCAATAACTCCTCAAAACTGCCACAGAAACTAGCACACCAGACCCAGGAGTCCAACAAACCAGCTCTCTATTAGCATCCAGCCACTTTGTGTCTACTAGTAGAAGTCCCAGCCACAAAGAGTTTACCATCTTTATAGAAGAGACAGAGACTATATAGAAGGGAAACAGCAGTACAGACAGAGAAAATGACATGGCCTAGGTCAGGAATAGAACCATGGTCTCTTACCACTCCAGCCAGTGCCCCGCTTGACTGGACCACACTGTCTCTGCTTTGAAGAGTAACTCACCATTCACTTCTCTTTGAGAACCACAGCATTGAACCCTGCTGCATGGAGATACTGTTGCTTCTGTATCTTCAGCTACAGTCATCTATAAAAGCACAGAAAAAGCTGACCTATGTGTCCAAAGCATGAGCTCTGTTTGCTAAGCCATCACGTCAAGACAGGTTTTGAGTTGTGGAAATTGCACTGCTTGTAGCTTTTAGAGGTGCTTGGCACAGTAGGAAATACACACATACAGAGATCGGTCGAGAGCAACAAAGATTAAAAAAAGGTGTATGGTGTTTTTACCTTAGAACTATCAGCCCAGCCAGTGACTGTACCCCCACCCTCCACCCATAAACACTAATGGGAAAGTGTCTTTTGACTGAGAATTGGAAAACATTAAACCTTATGAACTGTAGGGGAGTTATCCTTGCCTAGCAGGAAAGGGATGGACTAAATGACCCAGTCAGCTCTCTAACTGCTATGATTATATAATTCCAAGGAAACTGAGCTGGAACTAACTTTCTCTGTAGCCACTAGTGGCAGAATGTAAACGCTTTATCGTCATGCAGCACATGCCAACAGCAGACAAAAACCTCAACTCAAATACTTCTCCGACAGTGTCTCCACCCTCTGTTCCAGTAGGTAGTATGCTGAGTCACATCCCAGAGCAGTGCACTTTCAATACATGACCCCCCCCCCTTATTTTTAAAACACAATATCCATCATTTCTCCATTCTGCCACTCTAAAACAAACTCTCCCCCTACAAAGTACTTAATTGAAGCGAGATCTGTGGCCCCAGTTTTTGCTTTTCAATGGCCCTAGGTTTTTGACATGCTGGTAGATGCTGTAGCCATGTGTACTTTAAAGATAGGTTCAAGGCTACATCTGCCTTTCTAGACAAATGGTAACTGTTATATGATACCTACAGTTAGTGAAGAAGTACAAGGCAAGCATTCCCCTGTGAACAGAGAGTAGGGTCTGGGATATAGGAACCTAGGTTCCATTCCTACCTCTGCCACCGGCCTGCTGAGTCACTAAACTTCCGCAAGTCACTATGAAGCTCTGTGAGTCAGTTTTCCCATCTGTAAAATGAGGATAATGATATTTGCCTCCTTTCTAAAATGCCTTTAGATCTATGGATCAAATCTGCTCTACAACAGTAAGAATACCTACATCTTATAGTAGAGAGACAAGGTAGGTGAGGCCATCTCTTTTACTAGACCAACTTCTGTGGGTGAGAGGGACAAGCTTTCGAGCTTACAGAGAGCTCTTCGTACCTCTTATATAGCATTTTTCATCAGTAGTTCTCAAAAGGTTTTGCAATGGAGGCAAATATCATTATCCCCATTTTACAGAGGGGAATCTGAGGAACAGAGAGAGGCAAAGTGACTTACCCAAGGTCACCCATCAGGCCAATGGCCAAGTCAGGTATAGAACCCAGGTGTCCTGAGTCTTAGTCTAGAACTCCATCCACTAAGAGATAGGTGTTATTGTTAAATAAGTTAGGGGGGAAATCAAAATGAAAGTACAGGTAAACAATTTAAAAAAAAACGGTTTCTGTGTCTACTGCATTCTAAGATGTCAGGTTAAAGCCTTAGGACACATTGTTTGGGCCAGGGCTTTGGAGCTGTGCTCCAGCTCCGCTCCAGCTCCAGGCAAAAACCTGCAGCTCCACTGCTCCGGGGCTACTCCACGCTCCAGCTCCGGGCTCCGCTCCAAAGCCCTGGTTTGGGCAACTCCTTTCAAAGAGCGAGACATAGGAGAGTCTATCTAAGACTGAGTGTTTTACCAATAAATAAATATTAATTACAAGACAATATTAAAGTGAACAAAATCCCCAGCTTTGTTACAGAGTCCTTGTCATAACGATAACCAAAGAATTCAAACATTTGATAGTCTATATTGCTTTGTTACACTTTTACACAGACAGGGAAGCTTCCGGGTGGTAGGATGCCATCTGCTGCTTCAAAATGTTATTTTCTTGTTTCCTGTGCCTTCCAGGATCATTCAGGCACGTGACTCATGCATAGTTGGGGGGACAATTTTGTATTGAACTGAGTTTATTTGCAAAGGAAAATATGTTGGTTAATGAAATGGAATCTGCCCAGAGAAAAAAACGTTGACTAAAAAGTTTTAAGATAGGGCAAGCCTGGTTTGGTTAATGAATGAGAAGAAGGGGAGGAGTTATAGACTAAATGAGGCATCTCAGAGAACACATACACTCTATCATGCTTTGAAAACAATATTGGAGTGTGTGTAATTTTCAGTTTGATCCTGGGCTTTGGCTATAAATGCAATTCTCTGCTATTAAAACAATATCTATTCCCATGAGCAACAGCCTGTAATCCTGAAATATAGACGCAGCTTGTCATTTTAAAGTCTGCAGAGTGAAGAACAAATTAAAATATTCTGTCAGATCTTAGGAACTGGAGTTTAAACCTTCAAGCAAGGTCTATTAAGTCCAGTAATAGTCACCAGGCATACTCAACACCACAATGGAAGTAAAATGAAATGAATGGTATCTCATAGTCACTGAAACTCTGGCAGTAATAAGCATCATACTGGGCTCACTGCACTGGCTAATGCATAATTTATCTGGCTTCATAAATATCAAAACACACCACAGCTGTTAGTACTTCAGCGCAAAACTGGCAAATATTCTTTCAATTATTCAGTAGCTCATCTTAGGGAATCAGTTGACTCCTCCAAAGTTGCATTTTTAGCAAGTATCAATTACTCAGGCGTTGCAAGGAAGTGATGCCACACCAGCTCTAGTGGCACCTCGTGGAAGGTACAGGGATGAGAGTTTGAAAGTTGCTTCTCCTTGCAAAAAATAAAATGCTGCCGAGTGGGCTCGCAAAAGTCTGCAGAATCCTGCAAAAATCCTGGTTGCAATGCACTGGCACAGCCCAGAGGAGCCCTCTCCAGGCCAGGTTCTAGGGAAGTTTTTAAAAGGATTGCTCCGGGAAGGTCTAGCTTTAAAGAAGCTGCTATAGCATCGCTAACCAAAAGGGGGCTGAATTATTCAATAATAACGGGAATCACCAAACAGTATATTTTCCAAAAAGAGAGGGGAGAGGACTCTGGGGAAGGCAATAATTTAAAGTTAAATATCCAGACGATATCGCCTGAACTGTTTTAAACAAACACACAAGTATTCAAAAGTGCATGGTTAGTTATGCCCGTCCAACCTTATTATTGAAGCAGTAGCTGTGGCCAACCAGGATGCTCCTGAGAATAATTCCAGCCTCTTAGGGGAGATATTTAAATGCCACAATGATTGCGGCTTTAGAAGTACCTAAGACAGGGACTGGCAATAATGACTGATTGGTTATCTGAGATCAGGGTTTTGGTTATAGTATCACACAGTGACCAACACACAGCCACCAGTTCCAGGGGATTTGGACATTTCCGATCATTCATTGGGTCAGTAAAGTACATCCCCATTCTTTATTTTACTATCCACTATTTTTTTAAAATATGATGGTCTGTCAGGGACCATGTATTTATATTTTCTCTGTATAATATAGTCCACACGTTAGACTCAGTACACAAAACCAAACGTAAAACATATGCAAAAACCAGGTCAGATTAATCCATTGCCAACAAAAATGACTAGACCTGATTGAATTTTTGTCAAAGAAAGTTTTTTATACTTTTGGCCTTCACAACATCCCCTGGCACTAAGTTCCACAGATTGATGGTGTGTTGCATGAAGAAATACTTCCTTATGTTTGTTTTAAACCTGTTGCCTAGTCATTACATTAGGTGGCTGCTAGTTCTTGTATTATTTGGAGGTACTTCCTTGGAGGTGCAACTGTGACAGCATGAGTAGCAGGAAGAGCTGCCTGCCCTATGACCCTGTCAGGGAGCCTAGGGTCCCCAGGCAGCTAACCTGTCCTGCCACCCATGCTGCAGTGGCTACGCTGATATTTTTAGCATGCATTGGTATGTCTCCTCTAGCTGGAAATTATACCTTACAGCTCCAGCATAGACATACCTTAGAACAGAGTGCTCATAAATAAATAAATTAATGGAGATATCCTGTCTCCTAGAACTGGAAGGGACCTTGAAAGGTCATTGAGTCCAGCCCCCTGCCTTCACCAGCAGGACCAAGTACTGATTTTGCCCCAGACCCCTAAGTGGCCCCCTCAAGGATTGAACTCACAACGCTGGGTTTAGCAGGCCAATGCTCAAACCACTGAGCTATCCCTCCCCCCCCCATGATGAAGCAAGTCCTGTTGTATCTGCTGCAGGATCTATGCACTCAGGATACATGTTGAATTCATTTCCTTCAGTGATCCTTTCTCTCCTTTACTATCTCCCTCTTTGTTTAGTCTTGAAAAATATTTAGGAGTAAATAGGAAACCGACACTAACTCCTCCATTACAGAATTTGCTATAAAAAAAAAGAGATGTCTGTATATCTCTCAACAGACAATAGATAAGGTGCCAGTAGATGGTGATCAAGAATACACAGTATTGTTCTTGGACTTTGTGGGACCAATGCAACCTCTTGTTGTGCACTACAAATGGCTCTATGTGTGTGCTTTCCCACTTAAAGCAACAGAGCACCTTGCATATAATGGTAATGCGGTGTGATAGACTGGGTTTTTATAAAGACTTTAAACTAAACCATTTAAGTTTAAGTTTAACTTAAGTTTGGATATGGATATGTACTCCATATCCAAACCCCCGCAATGAGTAAAGTGCAAAGTCTCACTGCAACAACTGCACGGCTGTTCAGGAGGGACAGATCAGCCCACATAGAATAAGAACTAGACCAGGCCTTTAGCTAAGTCTAACCAATTTGAGCATCTGGAGTTAAACTTTGTGGCTTAAGCCCATTTTATTCCCAGAGTCCTGATCGTGATCCAGCCCCTAATGTTTGGCTGTCTGCATCAGTGCTGCTAATACAGAAATCGCAAAAGTGATATGCTGTTCTGCCCACTCCAATGCTCCAGGACCTCTTGCTCACTCTCCCAAGGCCTGGTCATGCATCACTGGGAGGTTTACCATGCCTTAGTGGGAACAGGAGCAGATTCCTGAACTATGATGCCCCCATGGCTGTGAGCAGTTCCCTCTATCTCCTAGCCCATCTCATATTTTTTTGGCAAGTGACAGTTTTCTGGTACCATGACCTTTGCAAGAAAAATAATGTCCTATATTTCGATTAAGAGCTTTGCTCAAAGAAAGCTGGGCATTTTCCTGCCGGAACTGAAAGGACAAGTCAGCAGGGAGACAAACACTGCTGCTAGGCACAGCTCTTGCAAGACACAGCATGAAATTTTCAGGCAGATGTTCCCCATTGGGAATCTCAAAGCCCATTCTCAGAGCTGAATCCCTGCCCCTAGTGAATAAATCACTCCGCCTAGTTAGTGGCATCGCCAACAACAAGGCAACAGGTGGTCACCTAAGATGCTGAGCTTATCAGGAAATCTGACATTATCAGGGAGAAATGTTAGTCTTAAATTTGTGCCAAAAAGGACAAAAGAAAAGAAGAAAAAAATAGTAGACTAGTCTGATATACAATTACGGAACATGGGCATAAGTGAGACTTGAGTGCTTTTCAGGTGTGAATTTCACCTGAATTTTATCTCCTTTGGTATGTTAACAAATAATTTCTGAATCAATCCCAGGTTTTTTTAATGTATTTGTTCACTGTGAATATTCACTAAATACTGTGGGGGGAAATTCTTACTATGTAGATTGTAAACTCTTTGGGTTAGGGACTGTCTTCTTGTTATGCATTTATGGCACAATGGGGCTCTGATCCCTGACTGGGGTCACCAGGTGCTACCACAGTACAACCATTAATAATGTTGGTTGCTCAAACTATTCACTTGGGTTACATTTGCCATTCACTATTCATGTTCTGTGGTCGATCACCTGAGTCACATGATATTTACTCTGATCCCTGATTGGATGGTAAAACTTTCTGAAATGGAAATAAAATAAATCGTGAATAAAATTAATTCAGCCTGAATTTATGGAGGAATAATCATTTGTGCTAAAATGCTGGACACTTTCTGGAATCATGAACATTTTCACGAAGAACTGGAGATTATGCAAATACTCACAAATAAGGACTGAATCATAGATGGCTTAAGGGGCACGTAAGTGGTGGACAGGCCTCGCGTAAAAGTGAATTTCACCCAGAATGAACACTCATCGTTTGAACGGCTCCGCTTTGTAACACAGATGTTGTCCTGATACAGTAACTCCTCACTTAACGTTGTAGTTATGGTCCTGAAAAATGCGACTTTAAGCAAAACAACATTAAGTGAATCCAATTTCCCCATAAGAATTAATGTAAATGAAGAAAATCAAGGAAAGTGTGGGCCCCTTACTGAATGAGGGAGGCAATCTAGTAACCGAGGATGTGGAAAAAGCTAATGTACTCAATTATTTTTTTGCCTCTGTCTTCACGAACAAGGTCAGCTCCCAGATTGCTGCACTGGGCAGTACAGCATGGGGAGAAGGTGACCAGCCCTCTCTGGAGAAAGAAGTGGTTCAGGACTATTTAGAAAAACTGGACGTGCACAAGTCCATGGGGCCGGATGCGCTGCATCCGAGGGTGCTAAAGGAGTTGGCGGATGAGATTGCAGAGCCATTAGCCATTATTTTTGAAAACTCATGGCGATCGGGGGAGGTCCCAGATGACTGGAAAAAGGCTAATGTAGTGCCCATCTTTAAAAAAGGGAAGAAGGAGGATCCGGGGAACTACAGGCCAGTCAGCCTCACCTCAGTCCCTGGAAAGATCATGGAGCAGGTCCTCAAGGAATCGATTATGAAACATTTAGAGGAGAGGAAAGTGATCAGGAACAGTCAGCATGGATTCACCAAGGGGAAGTCGTGCCTGACTAACCTAATTGCCTTCTATGATGAGATAACTGGCTCTGTGGATGACGGAAAAGCAGTGGATGTGTTATTCCTTGACTTTAGCAAAGCTTTTGATACGGTCTCCCACAGTATTCTTGCCGCCAAGTTAAAGAAGTATGGGTTGGATGAATGGACTGTAAGGTGGATAGAAAGCTGGCTAGATTGTCGGGCTCAACGGGTAGTGATCAATGGCTCCATGTCTAGTTGGCAGCCGGTTTCAAGCGGAGTTCCCCAAGGGTCGGTCCTGGGGCCGGTTTTGTTTAATATCTTTATTACTGATCTGGAGGATGGTGTGGACTGCACTCTCAGCAAGTTTGCAGATGACACTAAACTAGGAGGCGTGGTAGATACACTAGAGGGTAGGGATCAGATACAGAGGGACCTAGATAAATTAGAGGATTGGGCCAAAAAAAAACTGATGAGGTTCAACAAGGACAAGTGCAGAGTCCTGCACCTAGGACGGAAGAATCTCATGCACTGCTACAGACTAGGGACCGAATGGCTAGGTAGAAGTTCTGCAGAAAAGGACCTAGGGGTCACAGTGGACGAGAAGCTGGATATGAGTCAACAGTATGCTCTTGTTGCCAAGAAGGCTAACGGCATTTTGGGCTGTATAAGTAGGGGCATTGCCAGCAGATCGAGGAACGTGATCGTTCCCCTTTATTCGACATTGGTGAGGCCTCATCTGGAGTACTGTGTCCAGTTTTGGGCCCCACACTACAAGAAGGATGTGGAAAAATTGGAAAGAGTCCAATGGAGGGCAACAAAAATGATTAGGGGTCTGGAGCACATGACTTATGAGGAGAGGCTGAGGGAACTGGGATTGTTTAGTCTCCCGAAGAGAAGAAGGGGGGGGGATTTGATAGCAGCCTTCAACTACCTGAAGGGGGGTTCCAAAGAGGATGGAGCTCGGCTGTTCTCAGTGGTGGCAGATGACAGAACAAGGAGCAATGGTCTCAAGTTGCAGTGGGGGAGGTCCAGGTTGGATATTAGGAAACACTATTTCACTAGGAGGGTGGTGAAGCACTGGAATGCATTACCTAGGGAGGTGGTGGAGTCTCCTTCCTTAGAGGTTTTTAAGGCCCGGCTTGACAAAGCCCTGGCTGGGATGATTTAGTTGGGAATTGGTCCTGCTTTGAGCAGGGGGTTGGACTAGATGACCTCTTGAGGTCCCTTTCAACCCTGATATTCTATGATTCTATAAATGAGGGGGGGTTAGGTTCCAGGGAAATTTTTTTCACCAGACAAAAAATTATATATTATATAGATATACACACCGTATACGTTTTAAACAAACAATTTAATACTGTTCACAGCTATGATGATTGTGAAGCTTGGTTGAGGTGGTGAAGTTAGAGGGTGGAAGAGGGAGGGATATTTCCCAGGGAATGCCTTGCCGCTAAATCAGTGGTTCTCAAACTTTTGTACTGGTGACCCCTTTCACATAGCAAGCCTCTGAGTGCGACCCCCCCATATAAATTAAAAATACTGTTTTATATATTTAACACCATTATAAATGCTGGAGGCAAAGCAGGGTTTGGGGTGGAGGCTGACAGCTCGCGACCCCCCCCCCATGTAATAACCTCATGACTCCCTGAGGGGTCCCAATCCCCAGTTTGAGAACCCCTGTGCTAAATGATGAACTAGCACGCGGCTGAGCCCTCGAGGGTTAACACATTGTTGTCACTGTAGCCTCTCACTCTACAAGGCAGCAGGAATGGAGGGGAGGGGAGACAGCATAGCAGACAGAGACAGACACACACCTTGTGTGTGGGAGAGAGAGAGAGAGAGTTGCACACTGCCCCATTAGGTAAGCTGACCCACTCTTAAGTGCATTGGCTTTTTAAGAGGATCAGGAAGTTGAGACAGCAGGTACTGCCCCAGGCTCTCTGTCTCTCTCCCTCCATGTCCCCACCCTGCTCTATATGGAGAAGAAGGGGTAAGCACGGTGTAGGAGCAGGGAGAAGGGGGACACCCTGACATTAGCCCCCCTTCTTCCCCCCCCCCCTCCGCACAGCAAGCAGGAGTCTCGGGGAGCAGCTCCAAGGCAATGGCCAGGAGCAGCACATGGCAGTGGGGGGAGGGATAGCTGTAATTGCTAGCCTGCTGGGCGACTGCAGCACAGGGAACTTAGGGGAGCGGGGAGCCGATAGGGGGAGCTGATGGGGGGCTGCCGGTCCACCCTGGTTCCAAGCCCCCACCAGCTAGCTGCAACGGGCTGCTCTTCTTGCAAGCAGTGGACAAAGCAGGTGGCTGCCAAACGACGGAGCACCGCACAACTTTAAACGAGCATGTTCCCTAATTGATCAGCAATGTAACAAAACCGGGAGGACTTTAAGTGAGGAGTTACTGCATTGTCCTAAAAACTTCTTGAAGTTGTTTACTTCAAGACCAGCTACAAGGAAACATTTTTTTTCCCTTTACCTCATTCATTCGTAACCTTTTCTATCTAGTGCCGTCATGTTACAAAACAGACGAGTGTTCCCTGCTAACCATAAAGCAGGGGTGATCATAGCCCCCCTGAACCCTATTTGTGAGCTGTTCTGCTATTGCATTTACAATATTCTCTGCATTGTTCTGCTCTGACACTGACTTTCTCCAGCCCCTCTTTCAGACTAACAGGAACTGTTCTGTGCTCAGAGACATATTTGTATTTCAAAGAAGTGAAAAATATATTGTGCAGCATCTTCCAAGTGGCACTTTCAATCCATTTAAATTCACGCTGTGACACTTCCAGACTCCACGCTTCAAACAGGCCTGCTGTAACAGTCCCCCTTGTGCCTGTGTCCAGCAGGTGTCCTTCACCAATCTGCATACAGTCATGACAAGCATTAATAGAATACGACATAATGCTGAGCAAAGGACTAAAAGGCTGAGATAATGGGAGGCTATTAATGCACGGGGCAGTGTTTTGCTATGGTCAAGGAGCTTCATTTCCAGAATGATTACAACTCTCGGCCCTTCATGCTGAGAGTGTCTTTGCACTGAGGGTGAATTTTGCATGAGGCACACTGTTCACCCACTGAGCTTTTCAGCTTGGGAATGCCCTTTTGGTGCCAAGTTTACAAAGGGTTAAGACAATTGCAGGTCTTGGGCTAGCCTCCTATTTTCTTAGCCAGAGGCACATTGGAGGGGAAGAACTACAGCGAAAGAGCCAGCCAGAATTCCTCCTAAGCTCTCTCAGGGGGGCATGCTGCAGTGGTGGGTAGGCCCCCCTTGCATGAGGTTCGGTATGAGCCCAATGAATAGCCACTGGCTAGTGGAGAGGAATAGAACTGTGGTCCACCCTCAGCATTCCTCATTCCCTTTAGGGCAACTAGCACTAGCAGCACTGTTAGCAGGGAGTGGGCCATGTGCTCCTGAAGGGGATTGTGCCAGACCAGGGCAAAATGGTGCAAGGGAGGGGAGGTGCCATGTTCCTCCTGGTACACCTATGTACAGACAGGTACAATCCGGTCCATAGACTAGAGATGAGCCTGAACTGGCACTCTATATCCAAACAGCCCTGAATTTGAGGGGGCTGGGGGAGCCAGATACAAATACTTGAAGCCAACATTCACAGAAGGAGGCAGAAATAAGGTTGCATGGGCAGTCTTAGCTGTCAACTTTCAATGCAATTTAATATTCTTTTAAATTTTTTAAAAAATAATAATTGTATATATATTATATATACATACATACATATACCTTAAATAATAATGTTGCCCCTTCTTCCCACTTAGCAAGCAGTAGCAAATGTCTGGGGCCTTGCAGGCTGGCTGCCCAGTGGACAAAGGGGAAAAAAAAACCCAACAGTGAAACAAATTTTAAGTGTCACAAACAGCATGCCGGGAAATCCCTACTGTCAGATATCTCAGCCCAACATCAGGGCCCAGTTGCCAGGGAGAAACTCCATTAAGAATTGACACCAGTCAGAGACCCAGGCTGAGAGCAAACTCTGCTGCTGCTCACGCAGTTCCCTCTCCCCCAAACCCTGCAGAACAAAACTAACACCACACAGCATGATTTGTTCACATGCTAAGAAAGAGAACTTGGAAGATCATATTTAACACCACCATCTGTTGGCACCTGCCATAATAGTTAAGAAGTACAAAGTTCAAATCCAAAATTCACACCATCAGGCGCTATCAGGTTAGCACTGCAATGCGGCATCACATAGCACTAGCAATCCATTTACATGACGATTGTCAGCCCCCTTTTCAGTGTGACGGAATAGCAAGTCCAGTGTATGTGCAGGGGTTAGAACTGTGCTCAGAGAGCACTGTTTATAATTGTGATGGGCAATGCACTCTACTAGTATAGCTACTCCCTAAAAATGACAAGGACTAGCAATCTACATGATTCTAGGCAGCATATGACCATATGTGCTTCTTCTAAACTCCAAGCCCTTTCATCCGGCAGGGTTCCATAATTACCAGCTTCTTTGTATATGCGTCAGACCACCTTAACTTCAGCAAGATACACAAGGAGAGCTAGCAGGCAGGCAGACATCTGCTATGGCCCATAGCCCAGTGGCTGTCTGCACGCTGTCAGCTGGAGTAGATAAACACTAGCTTCTTTAAGAGCATTGCAAAACCGTCCATTGTCGATGGAGTCCATTTGCTTGAATGCTAGGCTGATTTGAGTTATTTTCAGGAGATTTCCCTGGCTACATGTTGTGGAGACAAATGGAGGTCAGTAATTTCAGGCTCATAGGAGGGCTATTGCTTGCTTTATTAAAGCCTTTTTTCCAAATCCATACGCTTATTTCAACAAAAAATATTTGGAATAATAGGGGGAATAAAATACCTGGATTCAGACAATTTCTTTTAAAAGAACAACAGGACATAGTCTGCACTGACTTACCCTCGGGGTATTGAAGGGTCACCAATTCTAGGGTCGACAACAGAATCACAGACTATAAATCGGTGCAGAATTTGGCCCTAGACGTATGTTTTGTCAGAATGAGCTAATGTCACAACTTTGTATAGACCAGCTCGTAAAACTAACCCTAGCCCATCACCTTGGTGTTATCTGCTCACCCACAGTCAATTGTTTGTGTGGAGAGGTTTATATTCTATCTAGGGAGTGGTGGCACAGGCTGCTGTTTGAGTGCCTTAACCTACATCTTCTGAGTTATATTTGTAGAACCTAGAGCACCCTTGAGCACTCCCAAGTGCTAAAGCCATGCCCCCCAAGCCTCATCCACTTGGAGCACAGAAGTCTCCTAGAGCTCAGGGGACTTAGGCACAACCAAACAGCAGCTTTGAAAATCCCCATGGCACCCAGTGTCTCAGATGTTATAACAATGGGGGCCACGATTGACACCATCATGACCTTTGAAAATGTAGGCCTAGATTCAAGTATTTTGGGTTATCTAGAGGACAGAGGAGCTCATTTCTTCTTATAAGAAACATGACTGAGATCTGTTTAGCCTTCTGGGGCCATTTCATCCCTGGATTAACTCCCTAAGGAGTCCTGTTATTGAGTATGCTTAAAATGTCTTCTAGGGAGCTAGAAGGTAGACAGCTGAACGGTGTCCCTGTAAATCACAACACACTGTGAAGAGGAATGGAGCGAGTCATGGTGTTTTGCCTTTGCCTGTTGCTGGGTCCTTCTCTATATATTTGTCACTAGTCAACCCTACAGCAGCTCCATTGATTAAAACTTTGATGAAAACTTTGCAAACATTTGTTGCTGTTTTTCAGTCCAGGTTAGGTTTTAAAAATGGGAAATGTCAATGAAAAATGTCCTCTCCCAAAATGTCAATTTGTTTTAATGAAAATAGAGTGGTGGTTGTTTTTTTTAAATTTTTCCACTCACTCTAACCCCAGGGCTTTAAATTAACCCCTCTCACAATTTACAACAGCACTGTATGGTTCACACAGTGAGGGTCAGCGAAAGCAGGGCTCCCCTGCACTTCAGTTCAGGGTGCCTGAGAAATCCAGAGTAGAACTGGCTGAAATAAGTCCAGATGCTTGGATAAGATGAAGGACAACAGGAACCTTGAGACGGGGGCTGCAGATTCCCACCAAGGACTTTGAGGAGCTGTAAGTGATTTTGGGGACCTCTGTTTTCCAGTGCCTAACTGGAGATGCCTAGAAGGGGCATGATTTTCAGCACTTCCTGAAGCCAGGGTGCTTTGAACTGTCAAGCTAGGCATCCAAAATCACTAGTCATCATTGTTGAATATTTAGGCAATGGTTTTTTAATGGTCTGATTTTGCTCACAGCGCAGCACAGGTGGAGCATTAAATACAGAGCAAACAAATTGCATATTAGTTGGGCTTTTGGTCTCATAAATTACCTTTTTACTTTAAATTTTGGTACTGCGATGTACAATAATCATTAGGACTGTAGCCTAAACTGAAGCCATCAGTCTTTTGTCTCTATGCAGCTCTCTTTGGAACTATATCTAAGGCAGAGGTTTCAAACTCGCAGCCTGTGGGCCGCCTCCCAAATGTGGCCTGCGGAACTCCAGAAGTTTTTGGGCCGGGTCTCTCCCTTGGCCCTCTTGGCCGAGGGCCCCGGCAGCACAGCGGAGCTGACCGGCATCTGCCTGCTCGCTCCATGCTTCTGCCAGCTCCTCCCGGTGGCCCCAGGGCAGGGCAGAGCCGGGCAGGGCTGTGCCTCCACGTGCCCCAAGCGCCCCTGTGGCCAATGGGAAGCTATGGAGGTGGTGCCTGGGGGCAGCAGCGCGCGAAGGCCACCCTGCCCGCCCTTGGAGCCTCAGGTAAGCACCACCCCCCGAACTCCCTCCCAGAGCCTGCACCCCACCCCCTTCCTGCCCCCAAAATCCCTCCCAGACCCTGCCCCTCTTCCCCCTTTCCACACACCCCCTCCCGCCCCCAAACTCCCTCCAAGAGCCTGCACCCCCTTCCCCCCCAAACTCCCTCCCAGAGCCTGCACCCCTCCCCCCTCCTAGAACCTGCAACCTCACCCCCTCCTCCTGCACCCCACCCCGTGCCCCAGCCCAGAGCCTGCACCCCAACCCCCTACCCCAGACCTCCTCCCACACCCAAATTCCCTCCCAGAGTGGGTGGAGTTTTGGGGGCGGGTTCTGGGCAGCATGAGTGACATTATTGGCCCGCTGGGAGGATTTGAGGACTGGAACTGGCCCTAAGGTAAATTGAGTTTGAGACTAAGGTCAACTACAAATGCTCGTTCTTCCACTGGGGATAAAAGTTTACTTTTAAACTTGGGATTTTTAATGTTCTTGTTTCTTACTGTTTGGCTGTCTCAAAGACTGAAGAATTACTCTGCAATTGACATAGGATAAACTGGAACCTGTAATCATGGAGTCATTTCATGGTCTCATTTCTTCTAGCCTGCCAATTTACCATTGATTGCCATTGGATGCACAACAAATCATTTGCAACAGGAGTTCAGAATTGCATTTTGTCTGAAATAAACCTTGATTGGTTGCATTGTGCTCGTAACTGATCAGCACTGCCCTGCCTCATCTTTTCACTGCTGAAAGCAGTTAATAATGTCTCCACCGTTTAAACCTGGAGCCCTTAGAGTGCCCTTTTTGCTGAGCTGCTGGGATCAAAAGCATGAACACTCAAGGCAATCAAAAGTCTGTGGGCTCAGCTAGACTTCAGCTACGTGGATGTAGCTGCTATTAGCTTTGTGGGAATAGCACGCACCCCGCCTCCCCCCAGTGTAACTGAATGCAGAGTGGAGCTCTATATGAGCTAATTTAGGGCACTGCTCTGAACTACGTACTTGGGCAAAACTCCAGCTAGATTCAATGGGAGTTCCTCATCAGTAAAGGGTTCAGAGACGAGCCCTCAGACTAATATTAGTGGCTATCCTTCCTTCTTCGGTCTCTTCCTTAGGGCCCTAGCCTGTGAGTTTCTGAGTACCCCCAGCTGCCATTAACAACAGATATTTGTAGGGTGTAATAAAGCCCCATCCAAAGATATCAATTTGCCAAGCTATATGTAATCAGTTCATAATCTTTTCCAGTGTGTCAGTGCACTAATTATTTTTGTTGCTCTGAATTACATCCATTTTGTCAATGTCTTCTTGGTAAAGAGGGGCTCAGATTTGGATACAGGTGATGTCACATAAGCAGGGCCGGTTCTAGGCACCGGCAAACCAAGCATGTGCTTGGGGCGGCACAATTTCAGGGGCGGCATTCTGGGAGGTTTTTTTTTTTTTTTTGCTTCTGCAGTTGCGCTCCCTGGCAACTTGGGGCAGCAAAAAACCTAGAGCCGGCCCTGCACATGAGACCCAAACAGGAAAAGCACTATATCTCTCTGGGCCAGGAACCGATGGGGATATCTTATCAGCCTACAACTGTACTGGCCTTCTGGGGAGAGGTGGGAGGGAGGGTCTGCCATTACTCATTGTAGAACCACACATGGAAAGGGTGAAAGAAGGTTGTAAGTGTGACGGGTTGGATCACAGAAACCCCCTTGGGAGCTGCCACCCGATGTGCAAAGACTACCCCTGCTCCTGTTTTCCCTGCCAGCTCAGGACTCCAGCACCCTGTCTTGCTGAGCCAGACACTCCCGTCTGGCTCCAGACACAGACCCAGGGTCTGAATCACTTGTCCCAAAGCTGCAAGTTTACCTGAAAACAGCTCGCAGTAGCGTGCTTGTCTTTAGCACTCAGATGCCCAACTCCCAATGGGGTCTAAACCCAGATAAATTGTTCGCCCTCTATAACACTGATAGAGAGATATGCACAGTTATTTGCTCCCCCAGGTATTAATACATACTCTGAGTAAATTACTAAATAAAAAGTGATTTTATTAAATAAAGACAGTAGGATTTAAGTGGTTCAAAGTAGTAACAGACAGAACAAAGTAAGTCACCAAGCAAAATAAAATAAAATGCGCAAATCTATGCCTAATCAAACTAAATACAGATAATCTCACCCTCAGAGATGCTTCAGTAAGTTTTTCTCAGACTGGACACCTTCCAGGCCTGGGCACAATTCTTTCCCCTGGTACAGCTCTTGTTGCAGCTCAGGTGGTAGCTAGGGGATTCTTCATGATGGCTTCTCTCTTCCCTTGTTCTCTTCCACCCCTTTATATATCTTTTGCATAAGGCAGGAACTCTTTGTCTCTCTGGGTTTCCACCCCCCCCCCCTCACTGGAAAAGCACCAGGTTAAAGATGGATTCCAGTTCAGGTGACATGATCACATGTCACTGCAAGACTTCATTGCTCACTTGTCAGCACACACATATACAGGAAGACTCACAGGTAAATACAGCCATCTGCAGACAATGGGAGTCATCAAGATTCCAAACCATCATTAATGGTCCACACTTTACACAATTACAATAGGCCCTCAGAGTTACATTTTATATTTCTAGTTTTAGATACAAGAGTGGTACATTTATACAAATCAGATGATCACACTCAGTAGATTATAAGCTTTGTAATGATACCTTACAAGAGACCTTTTGCATGAGGCATATCCCAGTTACTTACATTCACTTATTACCGTATTTTCTCTAAAACTGTCTCAGTTACATTATATTGACTTATCATCAAGTTTTTATAAAACCATATAGACTGCACAACGTCACAGTGAGAAAGGGTGATTTTGAGATTAGGGCATTGGAGTAAGACTCAGGAGATCTACATTCAGTTCCCACCTCTGCCACAAACATCTTTGCCCAGATTTTGGCAAGTCACTTGAGCTTGCTGTGCCTCATCAGTAAAAATAATATAATACACCTCTACCCCGATATAACGCGACCCGATATAACACGAATTCAGATATAACGTGGTAAAGCAGCGCTCTGGGGGGTGGGGGCTGCACACTCCGGTGGATCAAAGCAAGTTCGATATAACGCGGTTTCACCTATAACGCAGTGAGATTTTTTGGCTCCCGAGGACAGCGTTATATCGGGGTAGAGGTGTAATACTTCCTTCTTTCCATAGTCTAGAGGACTAGAGTGTCACACACTTTGCCACTCATGTAGACCAAGCACTGTGTGTTATCTGACTTTTTAAGTACAAATGGCTTTTCAGGTCTAAGGACCCTCTGAGAAGATATCGGGGGAAGGTGGCAGAATCTGAGCATGGCTACCCCCAGAAACTGAGAACTTAGATATGGAAGCTGAGGCTGGAAGAGTTGGGACAGTAATGAATTCTCCATGAGAACAGAATGGTTGAAGTCTGCCTCAGATAACAGACTCCACAGACACAACAGATATTCATTAAGAGCACATGGAGGAAAGCAGTTCCTCCTGCTTCACTGAGAAAACATTGGGCAGAGAGAGAAAGTTCCAATGTATCTGTTAGGGGCTTCTTGCCCATCTACTCAGGGTTTAACTGATATTTGGTGCTGGGAAGAAATTCCCACACCCCAACCCCAGTCAGATTGGCAGAGACCCCTGGAGGGGTTTTGCCTTCCTCTTCAGGGTGCGGCACGGGTCACTTGAGAGTTTGAAATAGAGTAATTGGTGGATTCTCTGTAACTTGAAGTCTTTACATCAAGATTTGAGGACTTCAGTAACTCAGCCAGAGGTGTGTTGGGCCTATTACTGGAGTGGCTGGGAGACGTTCTGTGGCTTGCAATGTGCAGGATGTCAGACTAAATGATCATGATGGTCCCTTCTGTCTTTAAAGTCAATGAGATTAGGATGGGAGCAAAATTGATTGGGATTGTGAGGTGAAATGTCCTGGCAGAAAAACAGTATGTTAATATTGCACTCCTGTTGTTGTGCTCAAAGGCGTTAATGTCTACCATCAATCAGAGACCTGGTTAAAGCTGATGGGGGTGCCACTCCATTTCCACTATTCTCCCCCAATGCCAGGCTTTGCATGCCCCCCATTCCCTTCCTCCCATATCTGGATCTCCCATTCTCTGCCCTCGTAGGCCAGGGGATCTATGCCTACGTTCCTCCACATTCCTCGTAGGCCAGGGGATCTATGCAGGAGTGGTAGAAGCTCTTTAAAAATGGGGGGCCACCGGTGCCCGAACCATGGCCTCATCCTGCCCCTTCTCCCCAAGGCCCCACTCTTGCACTGCCTCTTCCCCCCCCCGTACCCGCCCCCTGCTCGCTCCTCTTCTCCCCCTCCCCACCATCGCTCGCCCTTACAGCTGGAAAAAAGTGATGGGGTCATGCTCTCCCTCCCCGTTCCAGCGCCCCTGGCTCTGTGTGTTTCTCTTTTTTCTCCACCTCCAAAGTCCCTTTCTTCCCCCTGTATGGGAAGGGAGGGACAGACAGATGGTGCCCTATGAGTGTCTTTCCTTCCTCCAACCTTGGAACAGGCTTTGGGGAGGCAACACACTGGGAAGGAGGAAGGAATGAAACCTCCCTCACTGCCCTCTACCTCTGCCTTCCCCTGCTGCCTGGTGGATGGCTCTCTGCAGGCAGATCAAGGAGTAACTGTTTAAGTGTGAATCGCTTTTCCAATTTTACAGTTTTTACCAAAATCAACAGGATTTTGCTGATTGATGCCTAGAGCAGTCGTGGAAATTTTACCACTGATCAGATGTGGTATTTATAAGTTTTCATGTTACATCAAGGCAAACAAATTCCTAGATTTCAAGGTCAGCCGGAACCACTGTGACCATCTTGTCTGACCTCTTGTATAACACAGCCCGTAGGATTAATTAATTCCTATTTGAACAGACAGAAATGCTGAACGTAGGGAGCTAGCCAAAACTCAGGATTTTCAGCTTGTGAGAAATTTAGAGATTTCACAGTTTCAGTTTTGATCCAAACTGGACCAAAACCAAATGTTTCAAAATATCTTGCAAACTGGCAATCTGGGAACAAATTTCTTTCAGAACACTGACACATGGTGTTTCCTAAATGAAATATGCGTCCCAGGACCTGCAGTTGCTAACTGAAGATGACATTCTTGTCAGTTTTATTGTTTCTATTAGACTTTATGGCAGCCTCAGGGCTTCAGGCAGTCTTCATGGCAGGACTGCCATGGACCCCGAAAACCCGGGCTCCCCCAAAGCCTGCCAGGAGAGCTGGCAGGGAGCCAGGCAGTTTTCTATCTGAACCCTGCCTGTGATTCAATGAAAGTTCGTCAAACCTGGCTCACTTTCGCAAGACATTTCAGGTTCAACAAACCAGCATTTTCTGATGAAACTCTGAGAGCCCCCCTATACAATATTGTAAGACAAATAATAATAGAACTTGTTACCTTGTAACATCTTTTTCTGTATTATCAACACCAAGTTTCTCTCTGCACTGAGTATCAGTTTAGTTTTTGCCCCATTCCGCTAGACTCTTCCCCACATTTGTTACCTTGCATTTTTCCAAGGTGAATCTCATTTCCCACCTAGGTTTCTAACCTTCTCTTCCTGTCCTTCATGACATTTTCAACTCGTCTCAATTTATTATCATCTGCTAATTTCATTAATTTGCTGTTGAGCCCCCTCTTCCAGAACATTCACATGCATAAAGTAATGGAGACTCGATTCTGATCAGGTCTCCTGGGTGAAATAATGTGAAAAAAGATTGGCTTGAACACCAGTCCTTGTGCTACCTTATTACATTCCTTTCCCCACAGTTCAATACACTGCAGTTTATAAATGTGTGTGTCTTTCAGCCAGTTTTCAATCCATCTGACAGTTTTCTATTAGAATTCATTTCGGGTGTAAGATTTTTTGATGCTCTATCAGCTACTTTACTAGCAGCCCAATATACTGCATAACATTCACATTCCTTTCAGTCACTAAGGCATGAATCCTGCAAGCACTTTGGCACATAATTCAAACAGATAAAGTTACTGTATAATTCTATTTAAAAACTGGGCAACATCTTGACCTTACTGAATGGAATTTTGCCATTGACATCAATGGGGCCAAGATTTTACCCAGTGTTTAAACAGGGGATTTGGTCCCGCCTATTATTGAAACAAACCAGCTGTGAGTCTGGACTCCTCCTCCCTAAAAGATTTTGGCATGGGCCTGTCTCAGATGGTTATAAGAATCGCTCTCCTTCCAACACTGACATCCAATTCCATTACTGTGTGAAGGACATTTGTGACACAACCAAAGGAAAAAAACTCACACGTGTATATATAATCCTGCTTAATACACTTATGAAATGAGAATGTTATTAAGGCAGAGAGGAATTAATCCACGATGCTGATGCTGTGCCTAGCTGAAGAGGTGCCTAGCTCAGAGAGTGCTAATTAAGAGAAGCACTTTCCGCATAAGAGAGCTCTTTTGCTGCAGAGGAAATAAAAAATTTCTGCTCATTTTAATCAGACATTGACGGATTGCATTAATCAGGTGCAACAACATTTCAGCATTGTCTTCATGCTATAAACCTGCAGATCACTCGGTCTTATTTGCTGAATATCCTTAACACTCAAATAGGGGTACATGTAACCCTGGGATATGCAGAGGTCTTCCAGGGGGTACAGCAACTCATCTAGATATTTGCCTAGTTTTACAACAGGCTATGTACAAAGCACTAGCAAAGTCAGTACAAACTAAAATTTCATACAATGACTTGTTTATACTGCTGTATATACTATACACTGAAATGTAAGGGCAGCATTTATATTCCAGTTGATTTATTTTATAATGGTATAGTGAAAAATGAGAGAGTCAGCAATTTTTCAGTAACAATGTGCTGTGACACTTTTGTATTTTTCTGTCTGATTTTTGTAAGCAAGTAGTTTTCAAGTGAGGTGAAGCTTGGCGGTACGCAAGACACATCAGGCTCCTGGCAGGGGTACAGCAGTCTGGAAAGGCTGAGAGCCCCTGCCCTGTGGGCTCCGCAAAGCTCTGAAGCATTTGCATGATTTGTAGGTGGGCAAAGTTCTAAGAGTTCTCCAAAGGCTTGATCCCACTTCCCCTGAAAGCAGAGTCTTGTGGTTGACCAGAGTGGGAACCAACTGCAAAAGTGGGGCTTCTATAAATTCCAAAATTTGCTCCACCCCCTCCACATGACAGTCCCCTTCATATTCTGGATGCTTCTCCCTACAACTCCATGAAAGTGATAACATTTCCCTTTTCTCCTGACGTCATAGTACAAGGGTAGCAATGGAGAGAAATGCCAACGCCTCCGGAGATTTATTTCGCCTTTTCCAGCACTGATTTGGAACTCCGGGTGCTTCACAAATATTAAAGCCAAAATAATTTTACACACATGTATCCCAGCATCACTAGGTAAATCCAACACAGCACTGAGCCAGAGACTGGGCTGATGTAAATCCATGGAACTAAAGCATGTTATGTCACTTAGGAGCAAGCCTATGTTCTACAATGGGCAATGACTTTGGGGATCTCTATATATACACTGAGCTAGTAGCATTTTTATCTCTTTCTCTTCCCCCACCATCCCCCTCCAAATCATGCATGTTAACATTTAAGTCTTTGAATGGTATGAGAGAGACGCTTTCTAATGCACGTCTCTGGCCACCAGCACTATAGTAGCTGAGCACCTCACAGTCTTTACCCTCACAGCACCCTCGTGAAGTAGAGCAGGGCTATTATCCCCATTTTACAGATGGGGAACTGAGGCACAGAGAGACTAAGTGACTTGCCCGAGGTCACACAGGAAGTCTGGGGTGGAGAAGGGAAGTGAAGCTAGTGCCCTAACCGCTGGACCAACCTTCCTCTCCGTAACAACACTCGCTGGTAATCAGAATATCATATCAACATCGTAATCACACTGCACAGCTGCCCAGGGCGTAGTGGGATTCGCATTGCCAGAGCCTTTGTGAAGGGATTCAGAGAAACTGTTCTGAACAGCTCAGAAACTCATTTGCCCAGAAGAATTTAGATAATGTATAGTTGGGTCGAAGGGTTTCCCCGCAAAGATCACCCTGCAGTTTCTGATTTTCAGGGAGCCCAGCAGTGTCTCATGGCTTATTGTTTTGCTTTCCTGCCCTACCATACCCTGCAAACAAAACAAGTTATCTACTAAGCCCACTCAGTGGAAGAAGGCAGCAAGCGGAGACGGAGGCAAACTCATGACACGTTCCTTCCTGCCTCCCAGATCATATAGAAGCCCCCCGGCCTATGCTTTCTGGGATGAGGGCGCCCAAGGGTATACGGAACTGAGGCTAGATCTCTCTGCAGCATGCCAGAGAGATCCCTCTCCCTACAATAGACACCCAGATCCTTCTCCCTACAATAGCCCAAGCAAACATGAATGCTGCTGCCAGAAGCCATTTTGCTTCCCTGTGGTCACCTCCATCGTTACTGCTGCACAGGGAGGCAAAAAGTTTATTAAGGAGGGAGGGTCGCCATGAGGGCAGCACAAAGAGACTCCAAGATCCATCATCGTCATCTATCCCTCGATACAAGGATGACGTCTGTAGGGGGGAAAAAGTCATTGATGAGACTTAAGATGGCTGAGCAGTCCAATTCATGCTCTCCAGGTTTTTCCACATATGTGACAGCCTGGAGCATAACTGCTGGCCGGGATGCTGTACACTTTCCTTCCTCCTCTGCCGTTTCTCAGCCTCTTGAGCAAGGCAATTCTCCTCAAAATGGGCTGAGGCATGATGTATGATGCAATGCCATGGCAGTCTATTGCCAGCCTGCTCTTCCCAATTTTGGGGTCAATGCCTCCTTTTTTAAGATATATTTTCAGGGTGTCCTTGTATCGTTTCTTCTGTCCCCCTGCGGATCCTCTTACCATGACTAAGTTGAGAAAAGAGGACTTGCTTCGGAAGACGAGTATCAGCCATCCGCCCACCATGGCCAGCCCAGCAAAATTGATGTGTCATAATCTTTGCCTCAACACCGGTGATGTTAGCTGCAGAGAGAATGCTGGTATTAGTGTGATGGTCTTCCCATCTCCCTAAGGCAGCGCTGGTGGAGGCAGCTGCGTGCCCTGCTCCTGCTGGCCACTGCCACCTCACTGTACTCTGTATCTTGCGGACTGAGGAGCCGCATCATCTCTCACTCGGTTGCACACACACTGACCCCGGGGGCAGCGGCCGGCAGGAGTGGAACACATTGCCACTGCCGCAGTGACCCCGTGGGCAGGTTTGAGGGGGGGAGGGCCGGGGTCAGGCCAGAGCAGACATCCACAATGCTGCCTCCAAAACTATTCCTCTCCCCATGGAGACCCGACAAAGGGAATCTTGCAATGTTTTCTAGGCTCTGTCCCCTTCCTGTGGATGTTTTCCATGACAGGGTGCAATATGGGCCATACAAGACCAAATTCTATCTTCAGTTACGTCCGTATAGCCCTAGTGGAACTTGTTTGGTTCTGGGTTTCCTGACAACCTCAGAATTTAGATCAGCTTCTACTAATTCAAGCTCAGGACTGGGAGTTTGGAGACTTGGATTCTATCCCTGGCCCTGCCTGTGTGAACCTTTGGTGATCACACAACCTTTCTGAGCCTCAGTTTCCTCCATCTGCAATGTATCTACCTCACACGATGTTATAGCCTAGCTAATAATATGTCAGATTCTATTCTCAATTACACCACGGTAAATGTGGAATTACACACACACACACACACACACACACACACACACACACACACACACTCACACACAAGAACATTATTAAGGTTGCAAAGTCAAACACTCCAAAGTTAGCAAATGATGGAATTAAGGTTGCCTATCCTACCTTAATTCAACCCCGGTGCATATGCATTGTCATATAGTGTCTAATTAAGTGATCCCATATTTTTCCAGAGGACCCCTTCCCTAGTGCTCAGGATGGACAGTGCTAACCTGATGAGCAGCTAGTCAATATTTCGCTGTTCAGTGTACGGCCCAAGGCTTTATTAGTTTCCTCAGGAGCTTTTCTGTGGTCCTCCTCACTTTGGTATCTGAATGCTTCACAAACATTAAGGAATTTATCTGAATACCCCTGTGAGGTGAGGTCAGGGAGTATTTTACAGATGGGGGACTGAGACATAGAGAGATTGAGGTAAAACTACCCACTAATTTTGGGTGTGCAAACTGAGATGCCTACGCCCTGATTTTCAGAGTACTTAGCATTATATAGCACTTAATATGTGCAAAATCCAACTTTCACTGATTTCAGTTGCCGCTGTGAGTGCTCAATGGAAACAGTGTTTACATATATATAAAAAAAGAATGTGATCATGTAATTAAAAACTGCATCATAATTCATATGCATAGGGGAGCTGAATTAAAGTTCCACAGGCAACCTTAATTCTGGGATTTCTTAACTTTTGAGTGCTTGCCTTTGCAACCTTACTGTTCTTTTAACATAGTGGATGTGTGTGTAGTTTCCTAGGTTTTTCAGTTAGCTTTTAAAGAAAACAACAACAAAAAATCCACCAAAAAATCCATCATCTGGTTGCAAATTGACACCCACATGAATCATCAGTGGGGATGGAACCTTTAGCTCCACCGCATAGACCTCTCCCCCTTGAGCAGAGTAACTGATAGCAGTTGTAGGTTGTTATCCTCTACACAAACCAACACTAGACGGGGATGGGACACTTTGCCAGGGGGTTTCACAGGTATTTGCTGACAGCAGAGGAATGGTGAGACACAGATATCTTGGGTTCCATTCCAGCCTCTAGTGGGTACAGACCCTTCTGCCCATTTCCCCCATACTTGACCCATTCTACCTCATCCCCTCTCAGTCTGTCCCACCTCCTGGCTCCTTGTCAGAGTCCCATTCTCCTTGCCTATCCAGTCCCAGCCTACATTCCTCAGGCTTCTGGTCCCAGCTAGCCCTAGCCTAGCCCTCTGGGCTTGCTGTCCAAGTCCCAATTGCCCCCACCCCCCACCCGGCTCCTGCTCTCTCCCTCTCCACAGCTAGTTCCTGTCTTTGCCCAGCCAGTCCCTGACCCCCCCCCCCAATCACAGACCACCTCTTCGTTCCCTGTCTCCTTGTGCAACCAATTCTAGTTCCACCCCCCTACCCCAGCTCCTTATCCCATCCATCTCCTCCCAACCCCCCAGGCTCCAAGCCCCAACCTCCTTGCCTCATCCAATCTCAATCTACCCCTGCCATCCTCCCTGGCTCCTCCTCCCAGGCTCTTTGCCCAGACACTCCCATTTCTCTCCCACACCATATCTCCTTGTGAGGTTGTGAGATCTACCTCTTCTCCCCTCACCTCTATTGCCCCCCATTGTTTCCTAGTCTCAGCCTCCTTCTTCATCTAGTCCCAGTATCCTCCCCATCTCCTTTTCAGATCTCAGTGTCTCTCTCAGTCAACTGGTTCCCAGTCCCCCCCCACCCCTGCTTCCCTCACCAGCTCTCAGTCTCTGTCTCCCTACCAGCCACTTCCAGTCTCCCTTCCCCATCCAGATCCCAGTCTCAGTTCAAGTTTCTCCCCCTCACTCCCATCCAGCTCCAAGTCTCACCAAATAGTATTGCCAACATTGTATTTCAAAAATATGGAACAGTTTTCCTAGCACTCTCACCCCTTCAGACCAATCTCATGGAGATGCACTGATTTTTTTTCAGGGATGGAGACCTGTGAAATTTGAGGTGTCTAGTCTATAGATTATTATTAAGCAGTACTTGTCTACATATGCCAGGGATATTTCTTTCTGCTTTTTGCCACACTCAGTAACTCCTGATCCTGCTGAAGAAATCTTTGCAGGATAACTGGAAAGGTATGCAAATTTGGAGTTCGCTTTTAATTAAATCTACACTGCATCTCTGTGTTCTTCATCAGACCATTTATTCCCCATTAAGGAAAAAAAATCCTCTCTACAAACATGTTTGACCTTGGTACACTAAGTACAAATGATACAATTTGGAACAAGTTTTCCAGGTTTTCTTTTCAGAAAAACATCCATCCACTTTTCACCCACAGATTTGGAAATGTCATTTCTTGATGTTTCAATCCTATTTTAACTGGTGCAGAATTCCTCATAGATTGACATTTGTGATTTCCTTCATTTTGAGTGCTTCCGTTACTTCCTGGGTCTGAGAAACGAAGCTTCTTGTAGAAGCCAATGGGATTCAGCTTCATCATTACAGTCTCAAAAGAGGAATCAAACCAATTATCTTTGTACAAAAGCACAGAGTCATAAGACTTAATGAAGCCTTGCTTTACCTTCACTTTTTAGTTCTGATGATAGTTTTTCCAATCTGTTGTTTAGGTTGGAATCCAAAAAACTATCCTCTTTCTGCTTTAGCATCTTCATCTTCAAATGGTACATCACTGTGCACACATCAGTAACACAGTTTTGATTCTAACTTCATCAAAGACACAAGCCACATTATGGCAAAAACAATGTAAATTTCGACAATGCAGGTGTAGCGCCCCTTATCTACCCAGTTACCTCCTTTAGTGCCAATCTCCTTATGGGTTCTGATGGACAGGCCTGGGTTCTTCTGGATCCTATTACCCACTCAACATGGTGTAACTTCTTTTTCTTCCCATATGAATTTATTTGGTGGTGCCTCCACCCCCCTTGCTTCTTCCCAGGGTCACCAGGGCAGATTGGGAGGAAAATTCTAACCACAAGGTAGCCCCCACTTACTTGCCAGATAGTTGGAGACTTCCAAGAAAGAACACACATACATACAATATATTCAACGCAGTAATTATATTAATCAGGAGCTAAATATAACATAACAGGGTACAACACTATTCTCAGGGTCACCAGTGTCCATGCTGATAATACCCATGAATTTCCCCAGTCACGTGATCTGATATAGCCAACATAAAATTAGTGTCCAGTTGGTACGTGCACTTTGTAGGGGCCCTTGATGACCTGTGACCACGATTTCTTCTGTGTAGCAGTTAGCAATGTGGTGGACTGGTTTCAGCACAGGCCAAAAGACTCACATGTGGGATAAAGTGGAAAGTCCCTCTGCAAATTTAATAGGCAGCCGGTAACAAACCCCCCAAAACCTTACCCCCTGGCCTAAAGACACAGTTCAGGGAGTAAGGGGTCCCCCAAACAATCTCCCTGGCTAGCTAACTAAATGATAGTGCGCTCACACCTCCATGATGGATCCTCAGGTTCAGAGGTGGCTCTGGACTCCTCAGTCCCTGCAGAGGGGCTGACAATCACTGCTGGCAGGCGTCCTCTTCATGCAGGAGTTAGGCTGCTGCTGGTGCCAGGATTTCCCCTCACCACAAAGGGGTGCAGGGCTCAATCTTTAGTCTTCCACCTCAGTGCTCAGCTGGCGGCAGCCCTGGACTTGCAGTCAGAGCAGTGGTGACTGATCTCACGTAGGCAGCTAGAGGGATAACTCAGCCTGGCTGGGGGACATTTTCCCAACAAAGCTCTACAAACTGGGAGTCACCTTGGAGTGGGAAAGTCTCAAGCTGAAGGATCTTGCTTTCAGGTCCCCACGGGCCAGTTCTCAGGGGGAACTCATGCAGGCCTGGGACTCCCCAGCTCCCCACATGGCCAGTCCTGCCCTTTCCTTGGCTGGCTCCAGATGGATCCAAAATGGCTTCCCTCTCTCCTGAACTCCCAGGGAAGGGCATCTCACTTCTGATTGTTCAGGCTAGCTCTTCTTCCCCAGCTTTTCCTTGTCAATCTTTTGACTCTGCCCCTTTTTCTAAGCAGGCACGCCTGCAACCCTCCCCATAACCAATAATGGCCCTTGTTGTTCTAGGTAGTGTCTCTCCCCTCTCAGTTGCTAAGCAGACTCCGAGTCTGCCCTGGGCTCCTCTTTCCTTCCAGGGTCAGTGTGCCTCTCCCTGAGCTACCAGCACGCAGAGCCCCAGGAGTCTAGATAAGCTCCTGGAGGTTACACAGGTATATTTGTCATGTTCAGTAAAAAAAAATTCTTTAAAGCTACAGGCCAAAATTCCCCGAGTGACTTGGAGTATGTTGTAATTGCTATCCAGTTTCTCAAAAGTTGGCTGACTCTGGGTTGAAGAACAGCCATTCTGTGCTGACATGTTGCAGTGCTTCTTTCCATTCAATTTCAACAAATGCAAAGAAACTTCTGAGTTCTTTTCTGCACTTTGCAGATACAGAACAATGGCTGTAAAATTTCAACACAATGATTTCTATGTCAGCTGACAGCTGATCACTCGCATGTTTGCAAGTATTGTAGGCTACGTGTGCGGGGCAGTTCACCTTCATAGTGCGGTCATTTTCAGCACATAATGACAGATAAACCGAGTTGTGTTTGCTATAGGTCACATTTCCACTATCAGCATATGCAGTAATACAATTAATGTTAAGCCAATGTTTCTCTCGGCAGTTCTTTACAGCATGATGAATGCTTCTTGCAGATTCTTCACTGTCTTCAGAAAAAGTAATTGCACATTGGAAACATCTTTCTGTTCACTTTATTTGAGGCAACAGTCACTATAGAAAAATACACAGGCTGTTCTGGTAGTGGTGTTAATAAATCTCATAAAAATCTCTCACAGACTTTGGAGCAAAAATATCAGTCACCAATAATTCGACCTTGATTCTTCTACAAGACAATTTGTTAGCAACATTTGAATTGCAAATCATTTCACTAGCAAGCTTATTGATATAGTCCATGCTGTAGGGACTAAGGATGTTTTTAACTGTGTGGTAAACGGTTGAAATTTCGCACAGTTGCAGGAAGTGACAAGTTGGAGTATTCACCCCACTGTCCTAGCCAAATTCCAACATGGATGAGTACAGTCACCCACCCCCTCAAAATCGGCCCCATCCCACAATTCCTACTGGATAACAAGACTCCCCTTCACAGCCTCTCTTAAACTGCTGTGTGCCATTGCTGCTGAGCTGCTGCCATGTCCTACCCCAGAACTGGCTGCATTTCAAAGGCCATCAAAGTGCTTCCTGGGACAAACCCCACTGTCCCTTTTTTCAGGAAAAATGTCCATTGAGATCAGTGAGAGCTTTGGCTGAGTTTGGAAAGAACCTTGGGATCCCCCGGAATGGCAGGCGCTGAGCATCTGTGGGGCTTAGGAAAGGAAAAGGAGGAGCTGAGAAACTGAGGTGTGCGGAGAAGAGACAGGACTCAGCTGTAATGAATATAAAGAGGTTTCTGTGTTGGGCCTGCTAGACACAGGCAGACCCTGTGATTCCCTCTGGCTCTCTAGCTCCCAGCCTGTGCTGTCTAATGTCACCAGACTGGGGCTTCCTAAGTCCTGCCTGGTTAGTTATGGAAGGGACAGGAGGCTGCGACCTCCGTTGCAGTGCACATGTTAGAGCCACAGGGTACCTGATGTGGACCTGGCTCCTGTGTTTAGTTGTAGTGAGAGGGTGACTGTGAACAGTGTTCCCCAAGGGACTGGGAGGAGGAAGGCTCTCTGGCCCTACCTCTGCAAAAGATGATCCACTCCTAAGGGACCTTCTTCTTGGTCTCCAGGCTGGAGCAGCTCCAGCAATGGTCCCAGAACTGGTGCCAGCACTCATGTATGCCCTGGAGGGCAGAAGCTGTCACGTTGGAGTTGCACACACACACCTCCAGCTGCCCAGTGACCCCACTGCTCAAATTTGGCCCAGTCACTGGCTGGACCAAATCTGAGTGGTGTTACAACCCCAAGTGCCAGGTCAAGTTGCCAACCAGGCAGCAGCACTTTGCAAAGTGAGGTGCCAGAGCACCACTCCCCATTCTAGTTGAAATACGGGATAAAAGGCACCTAGTACTGATTTAGTACTGAGCAGCCAATTTTTTATTTAAATAAAGGACATCCTTTATAATATGGGACTACTGACAACCCTATCACCAGACTCCTGATCCAAAATACTCTTTTTCCACTCCCCGCTCTGGCTTTTCTCCCCACTTTCTTTGAATCAGATGCCTTTTTCCTCCACACTGCCTGGATGCCAGCACAAGGGTCAGTCAGAGCACAGGACACAGTCTCCGTGGGTCTCGTTTCCAGCGCCTGGCCCCACTCTGGCCTGGAGCAGCTGGGAGTTGCTATTACAAGGAAAGTCCAGGTTAGCGCCTGTAACCTTGGGATAGAAGCAGCATTCTCAGTCATTCTGTGGGGTTAGTGCTTGTGCCGTTTGGTCAACACTGGGAGCAATGCTCGAGCATGCTCAGAAATAATGGAATTTTTGGAGATTTTGCCTGTTAAGCTTTAGCAAGTCTCCACTGAACATTCCCCAGATTTTTAAGATTTATAAACAGAGCTGGGTGAATTTTTTGGCCAAATAGCAAATTCACGGAAACATGCAGTTTCAGGGCAACTGAAACTATTCTCAAATTGGGATCAAATCTGGCAAATGCATAGAACATAAGAGCGGCCATACTGGGTCAGACCAAAGGTCCATCTAGCCCCATATCCTGTCTTCCGACAGTGGCCAATGCCAGGTGCCCCACAGAGAATAGATTTAGCTGAATAAAAAATGAGGGGAAAATATTTTGAAAAAGTCTGACGTTAGAGAGACAAGATGGGTGAGGTAATATCTTTTATTGGACCAACTTCTGTAGGTGAGAGAGAGAAGGTTTTGAGCTACACAGACTCTTCTTCAGGTCTGGAAAAGTTACTCTGAGCGTCACAGCTAAATACAAGGTAGAACCAATTTTTTAGCATAAGTAGCACATATTCTAAGGGGCCATTCAAGGTCCACTCCTCCTTGAATGGTCCCTTACAATTTTATCTGAAATAGTTGACATTTGGCAAAGTTATAAGTAACTGAAAACATGGGAAGTGTCAGGGAACTGTAATAACAGACGGCAGGACCAACCCTTCTTATAATAACTCCAATGACGTCAGCAAAGTTACCCTGAATAATCTGGAGCTTGGCCTGATGTTTGTAACCTGCAAAGTATTAAGAGCCACTCAGTGACAGCAGTGTGAACAGAACCCAAGCATTCTGCAATCCCAGCCTAGTGATAATCCCTCTAGCACATGTGATTTTTTTTTTTTATTTTTTTTTTTTTGAGAATCAGCTGTGGTTGAAATTTCAACTCACCTCTTATTTTGAACAAAACGTTTTTTAAGAAGATGCTGCAAGAGGGTGAGAATTCTGGTTTGGTAGCATTTTACATCCAGTTTGCACAAGTTAAATGACACCACAAGAATAGTGGGCAATCTGGCCCAAGATCCTAATTCACCATCCTGTACTTTAACCAATAATTTGAGTTTCATTTCAGTGTCCATCTCCCTGTGATATCAGGGTAGTTTTATTTTATTTTAAAGAGCTACTTCCAACATCCTTGTGATCTGCTATCTTAGCTCCACATAGGGAAAGAGAATGGGCCCTGCATGTTGCGTCTCAGTTTAGGGTCAAGCTGCGTGCCAGAGGCATAGTCAGAAACCAATGCACAGCACACAAATGTTATTGTAACGCTGCGTGTGCTTGAAGCAAACTCACTCTCTGTTTCTCTCTTGGTAGCCTCCCCCGACAGCCAGTGCCACAGCTTAGATCAATAGTTCTGCCTTCACTTTCTTGAGGCAACGTTCAAGACACAATGGTGTTTCTTTGAATGAAAAGAGCTTTCCAGTGAGCCGGTTGTTATTTTGAATTGTGGGTGGAAGAGCCATGAGGGGAATCTCATCTTAGTTTGCTGCTAGTTGCCAGAAGCACTGTCCAAAAAAAAGAAAAAAAAAGAAAAAAGTCAAGACATTCCAGGCTCTAACTGAGTACTAGGAGCATCTGTGGAATCAAACATCCCCTCTAGGAAAGGGAAGGCAAAATTAATGTGTGAGTATTTTGGACTGGGTTTTTGGAAAGCCTCGTCTTTCCCATTGCTCTTCTCCCACACTCTCAGCTTCACATGGGGAAGAATTAAAATGTTTGTTAAAGAAGGGAGCTGTATGTGTTGGGGTTTCCCTCAGCCCCGTGTGCTGGTGATTTGATGCCTGCCAAATGAGCCAACTCGATGCAGCTGATACAGAGATGCATGCCGCTGGAAGACTGTTGGTGCCATTGCTACTGGGCCGTATGTCCACCCTTCTCTGCACTGAGACAAGCCATTAAGGGAGCTCAGTTACTGTGATGATGTGTGTGGCATAACAGACAAAGATAGATAGGTATAGCATGAGAGAGGGGCATAATTTTGGAAGTAGGGTACATGGAATTGCATGCACATAATCATGTGAGGCTACAGCATGCCTGCAAAGTTCTTGCTTGAACTATGTGCATGTGCATGTGCAAAGGGTGCAGTGTGAGCACATAAGTATGGAATGTCCAATTGTAGGTGCACAGGGACAATTTTAAAAAGAGGCCCCAGTAGGGTGACCAGACATCCCGATAAAATCGGGACTGTCCCAATATCAAGTAGTTTGTCACGTGTCCTGACCGAAATACGGTTGGGATGCCATTTGTCCCGATATTTTGTTTCGGGCTTTTTTTTTTTTTTTTTCCTTCTTGTTGCTTATGTGGCGGTGAGAGACAGGGGGCTGCCTTTTCAATTGTTACACTTTCCGTCTTCGACGGCATTTCGGCGGCGGGTACTTCCTTCTTTGGCGGCAAGGTTTATTATCCACCGCCAAAATGTTGCCAAAGACTGTCAGTGACTGAAGGACCCTCCGCCGAAGTGCCGCCGAAGACTTGGATGGGTGAGTGTAACAATTGAAAAGGCGCTCCCCCTGTGGCGGTCCCGATATTTTGGAATTCTCATCTGGTCACCCTAGGGCCCAGGAGTGCAAATGGGCCCAAACTAGAACATAAGACCTCAACCCCCCAGGAGCTTTGGGGAAGGCTAGATGGATACCAGCTTCTCAACTTGGACCCATTTCTCTTTAGAACCAAACACATCCTTGTGTTTCTGTTCTATCAATCCAGGGCCACATTTCCTCTCAGTTACATTGGTGTAAAATAGGAGTCAGGGACAAATTTCTTCTCAATTACATTGGTGAAAATCAGGAGTGAATGGAGTTAAAATGGTGCAGGTGAAAGATGAATCAGTCCCTAGAATGTCTGGAAAGAGTGTCTCAGTGGCAGAAAGCTTAACGTTTTCCACGTAAAAGCAGAATGAAGAATCAAGAAAAGAATGATAGTATAAGTAGCAGAAATGAGTCGGAGAATGGGGGTAAGTAGATGGAGGAGAAAGAAGAATTGAGAAGAAAGTACCAGATGGCTGGGTTGAGGTCACACTTTCCAGAAAAGATCTATATCCTTCTGGCTCTAACAGGATATCCTAGGACCAAAATTCCAACATTGGAAACCCCAAAGGATAGAAGACCCTAGACATCTGAATTACCAACAAGTCAAATTCTCAACAGGGTCACTATCCCAACACTGCAATTTCTGACAGTAGTTCCCAATTCCCTCTCACCAGCCCCCGTGAATGAAAGATATCTTTCCCTCAAGATGATCTTCCATGGAACCCAATGTGACATGACATGGAGCAGCTGGAGGTTCCCAAACCCTCAGAGAAGCAGAAGATCTTCTGAGGGTTCAGCCCCTTTGGAAATGGCCATGACATGTTGTGCACAAGTATCTATACGTGATAATGCATTGATAAGGCTTCTTTCTGAAACCCAATGAGGGCTTTCAATTTGGGGATTTTGGTGTAGGGCTTTCGATCTGGTCCTGCCCCATGGAAAAGAGAGTTTGTCTGACGTATGTTCATTTGGGAGTTCACCAGAACTGCCTGGGCAACAGGAAGACTTTACTCAGTTATATATTGTAACGAGGAAAAAAAACAACAACAAAAGCCCTGGAAGCAGCCTGCACCTAAATGCTTCTTTAAGGGAACTCTGAACATGTCCTTTATTCACTGCAAATAGGGAGCTTGAGGAAATGAAAGCCTTCTTGAAGAGAGGAAATCTAACTCTGTGAACATATGGGGTTAGATGTAGGGGATAGTGAACGTGTGTATATGTGCATGAACCTCTGCTGTCTGCAGGACAGAATCAGAACTGTTTGACTGAGTGTCTAAACAATTTGAGCCAATGAGCTAGAAGAGATTCTTTGGTAGCACAAGTGGTATTGGCCTGTACTTTTGAGCACAAGGATCCCTGCTGTATTTCCCTCTCTCTGTGTAAAGTTCTGACTTGCTATGGTGTCTAATGTAATAACCATTAACTCCCAGGAGACCAAGGATTGCAATGTACAAACACAGAGGTGGCTGTGTCAGCCACTGGTTTCACTTGTCCTTGAGCAGGCTCATAATTACCAGTACAATCCAGCTGAAATATTATGGTAGCCTAAATTGTCTTGAAAAATAGTTCTTTTATAAACTGAAAAACCAGCTTTAATGTGGGTTCCTATTGGGGGCGGCTCCAGGCACCAGCGCACCAAGTGTATGTCTGGGGCGGCAAGCCGCGGGGGGCGGGCTGCCGGTCGCTGTGAGGGCTGCAGTGAGGCAGCCTTCAGCAGAGTGCCTGCAGAAGATCCTCTGGTCCTGTGGATTTGGCGGCAATTCGGCGGTGGTACGCTGCAGATGAGGAATCGGAGGACCTCCCGCAGGCACACCGCCATAGGCTGCCTCACTGCCATGCTTGGGGCGGCAAAATACATAGAGCTGCCCCTGGTTCCTATTCTGGGTGGCATGGACCACGCTTCAGGCCTTTATCATAAAGCAAATGAGCGTCACGCGCCCATATGCAATTTTCTTTATAACTTTGTCATCAGTCACATGCCATCAGCCCTTGGGAAACTCCCAATGAGTACAGAATACTGCAGCTAGTCTCCTCAACCACTTGAGCTACTGTAAGCACATCAGACCTGTCCTCTGCTCACTACACTGGCTCCCCATAAATATTGAGTCAAATTCCAGGCTATCAATGAACACGGGCCCAGGATATCTAAAAGCAAATCACCTAAAGCTGTGGGATGAAGACTGTGGTTGATGATTCTGCTCTACAGGCACAATGGAGCTTTCTACAATAACGGCAAAGCTCATCCGTATGATGACTGAGCTTTCTCAGGAGCTGGCCTGAGACTGTGGAATGAATTCCCACAGGAAGTAAGAGCCATCACAGATCTCACTACCTTCTGCTCCAAGGGCATGCTGGACTTCTTCGTCCTTCCTTCACTCACAGGCACAGAGCACAGTGTGTACCTTCAAAACAACAGACATACCCAGAGCAAAACCCTACCCAAAGCACTCCACCACACACACACTGCTCCCCCTGTAGAGAGGATGAGGGAATGAACCTCATATGACAGCTGTTAGTCATGACGTGGAATAGCACAACTGGAAGGTCCTCAGATACTATATAAAATAGAACAGGACCTTGAAGACCATTCCAGTAAGTCAGGGCATAGTTGAGATTGTTCACTTTGAGAATCTTCCCTTGAATGTAAAGCATAAATAAAAGAAACGAATCCAAGGCTGTCCACCAACACATGCAATTTGGGAGGTTTTTACCTTTCTAAATCCAAGGCTGAATCGCCGTCAAAGCTATTGTTTGAATTACAACCACATTCTGAAGAGGAATAGATCTAAACAACTGTTCCAGCAAAGAGAAATGCTCCTGCTCAGGTGCTAGAAGGAAGGAAGTGCTGCTTGTAAATAAACTGCCTCAATAATTAACTGCCAGCAGAGACGTAACAACAGAAAAAAACCTCAGGTGATTTTTTTTCAGTAACATTAAAAAAAGCAGCAGTACACAAATAGTTAGAAAAGCTGCATTTAAGAAAAAATAACCAAAAATCAACCCCCCCCCCCAACCCACAGCTCTTCTTTAAAATGGAATGTTAGTGGTGGTGGACGGCATTGGCCTCTCTGACCTAGGTTAGAAAGAACAAGGTCTCAGAAAAAGGCTCCATCCACATGAAACAAATGTCCACTCCTCAGTGAAAGGGGAGGGGCCAAAAATTAATGAGGGTCAACTGAGAGGGAGCATGAATAAAGAAAATGGAAGGGAGGGGAGGAGGAGGAGTGCAGGGTGAGACATGGAGGAGAAGAGGGGAGGGGAGGGAATCACTGTTACTTTGACAATCCTGGAGATGGAAGTGCCCAGATGCAGTGAGCAGCCATACAACAGACAGTGAGAGCTTCACATGCCAACATGCCCCTCATTCACCCACAGCAGCAGGGAAAGTGGAACTGAGTAAAGACTGAAAAGTTTTCTGGTGGCTAGTCAGAAAGAATGAGGGAAGCTCTGCTTCAATCTCCAGCCAAATGGGAGAGATTTGGCTGGACTGAGGCACAGATGGCCAAGTCCCACCAGAAAACTGTGGCCACCATCATGTCAAAATATGCCCTGTATGAAAAGTGTGTCCTCTTGGCTACTGTGAATATGACAACATGATGGCCGCCATCTTGGCTAATACAGCAGGGATTGAACCTCCAGCGCTAAAAGCATGAACTGCTACATCTTGAGCTAACAAGTCAAGGCTCCCTAACTGTGACTGTAACAGACCCATTTCCTCTGTGGATCAGGCACACACAACCTGTAACACACACCCTTCTCTGAACATACCTAGTGGGCATGTGCCGGGGGGGTACACTGGGGAAATGAAGCCTCTGCCAGGCCCCTGCCCCCTTGCCCTCAGTTCCAGTGAATGATTCACTCTCCCATCCACACTGTGACAGTGCAGGAATACTGCAATGATGTGCGTTTGCAGTGGCTGGAGAACCTTCTCATCCAGGCTCTTTAGCCCGCACCATGGGGCGTGAACTATATCTGGACACTCACTATGATGGTGGGGGGATTATACAATTTAAAATGATAGATCCATAGGAAGGCACATTTTGATAGGTATGGGGAGACCATCAAAATGTGCCCATCCACCCTCATTTTTCACCCCTAGTCCCAAGGAGGGGCGCCTCATACCTGCCAAAATACACAACCCTTCATTACCTTGCCAGAGCTTAAGATGGCAGCCAAGTCCATTTTGATGGAGGGCACATTCTGACATGACAGCACCCCCATCGGGGGGAGAGGGCTGCTGTAAAGTTATTCACAGACCAGGGCAGTGCAATGCACAGGTTAGGACGTTCTAGGACTTACAGGCTGATTTCACGAGTTTCTGGAACCAGCTGAACAGAGTGCAGCCATGGATTCTCTTTGCAAGAAAGAGCAGCTGCTTTTGTTCATTACAAAGATGGAGGCATAGTCTTTCATTAATACAGACACAATAAAGATTTGCGAGAATCCCCTCCTGAGGCCTGCCACAGGGTACAGACAGCAAGCCATGTGGCCACTCCCTAAAAGCAGAGCTAATGAGAAATAAATGCACCAAACTAGCAGGACTGCAGCTGTCACTCGGAAACTCCAGCTGCAGAAGGTCGCCAATAAAGGAACAGGAGGCCAATTGGAGAGAGGCCTTTGAAAAAGAAATGGCAAAAAGTCACTAAATCTTATATCCTTTAAAAGAAGAAAATTGCACCTAATTTTACTAGTCAAAAACCAGCAGCTTACAGTACACGGCAATGTACCAAGTTAGTGGCCATCTGGAACCTCCTGGTTATCCTTAAATTGAAAAATTTGATCACTTGGAATTTCATGGGAACATCTGGGATACAACGCAGACCCTCCTATCGCAGAAGCACAGGTCCCTAACCCCTGGGCTAAAGAAAAGTGGCCCTTCGCTGCTAGGGGTACAGGGCCTTTGGCACTTTTAATTGAGCAGTTCTGATTCTCTCCAGAGGAGGGTAGTGCATGAGTGTTGTCAGTTTAGCCATTTTCCAACCACCCGGTAAATTCAAAGACACACCCCTAATTTCAATTCCTGGGGAAGACACTGCAGCTGATGGTCCAAATCCTGGCCCCTATACTAATCCTGAGTAAAAAAGCTTGGTGCAAGGATACTCTGCATGGGACAGAATCCCCCCACTTCACCCAAAACACACACAAAAGAGACAGCAGAACTACTCCATAGCGACTACTGCACGAAATTGGCTTAAATTTTTGTTCTTAATTTCATCCCATTACTCCTATTTTAGACTCTTTATTACATTAGAAATTAATTTCCTAGATATAGTTGAAGATGTAAGGCCAGATTCAGAGGTGAGCGTCTGGAAAACTGGTTAAAATCTAGATAATGGTGTAACATGCTGCCAGAGGCAGGAAGGGAGGTGTGTAGCCTCTGAATTTGGTTTATGTAATAATAAGATAGTGAAACAAATGTGGCAAAGATGGATTGGTATATGCCTCGCGCTTTGGAATGCTTGTGTTTCAAAACTATGCACTTAAGAAATGGGCTTATTTAAATGAATCATATTTAAAAGAACCAATTGAACTATTTAATACTTAGAATCCTTTTATGTACTTGGTTATAATTGTGAAAGAAGAAAGGGGAAGAAAAGACCCAAGGATATTGTACCTATTTTAGAGCCCCACTCTGTGTCTCATGCTTTGGTGTGTGACAAGGTTGGATTCACTGTCATACACACACTCATTAGTGAACCAAACCATTTAAAAAAAAAAAAGCTGAAAGGACAACACTTAAAACTCATGCCCTGCATGTTCTAGGATTCTTCAGAATTCAATTAAAAAAGTCAATAGAAAATAAATAGAACAAAATGACACTGAAATGAGAGATTATAAAACAGAGTGGTGAAAACACATCCAAATAAGGGTTACAATTACTGTATATAAAATGAAATGCAAAGGTAACTATGCACATCAGGCTAATGAAATTATCCCACAGATTCACTACTAGCTAATGAAATTGCCTAGTTAGTACCCATTAAGCAAGCTGCATCCCAAATTCCAATACAATTGCATTAGCACAAACACATAAATGTTCTATCACTAGTGCAAGAGCAGGGATCTTCATAATTCTCACCACTCAGCTAGAGGGAGACAGGTTAATATTATATCATAACTACTGCAGACATAAGCCCAAAGTACAAAGCAGAGAGATTAGAATCTGAATATAACCAAGATTCAGGAGTATTCGTATATAAGGTTCTGGTCCATCTCTCAATTATACCCACAACATCTGATTGCAGAGATTAGAGACCATAGGCTATAGTGCATTGTGTCCTGCTGGTAAACTCAGATGAACAAGCTCCTAACTATGTAGCCCTAGCGTGAAAAGCAATTCTATACCATTGACATTGTGTGGTTCCACATTTATGGTTTTTCAGTGACTCCAGGTCAGATTTGCACAGGTTATAAAAGTAAAAGATATTGTCTTTACTTCGTGCTGGCCCTGCACATTTCACCTGGAATACAGAAGTCAAGCCAAGTTCTTTCTGGCTCATGGATCACCAGCAGTAATATTCTGCAGCTGGAACTTCATTAATTAACAATTCTGTTGATTACACCATAAACCAGAACAGAATACAGCTCATAGTCCTGCAGAGATAATATAGCTCTGGGAGTAATAGAAGTGAATTTAAAAAAACAACAACCAACCTACCTTATTTTTACCTCTAAAGCATGACTGAATACAGACAGGAAAGTGACATGATGAGTAAGAGTTGAGATTTCTACACCCTCACTATTCTGACTACAGTCAGAGAGCCCTATTTATTTTGATGAAAACTGGAAAAGCCTGATTTCTACTGGTGTAAGACAGATTAGTCCCCTGTGACTAATATACCCAGAAGGCACTTTCTGGGGAGTTGAGCATCTTTAGTATTTGCTATGAAGAGGAAGATATGAAGTCTTCCAGCTTATGGGCGATCTACCATTTTGAGCACGTGAGATCAGGTGGATGAGGATAAGGATAGTTAATCATGTTGGGAATCGCAAGAGTTAGACATTGAAACTGTCTAATGGATGGTCCAGTTTTTCTTCCTGCCAATGCAGGATTGTCCCAGTTTTAAGTTATCAATCATTTTGTCAAGGCTAATTGTAAGTGTCCCAAGTGAGGCAGCTTCCACCATTTCCCTTTGCAGATTATTCCACAGCCCAATAGATCACACAGTCACTCGTTTACTTCAGTTTACCCATTTGTAACACAGACATAATTGGCCAAGTGAAGCCAGGCCCTACATTCAACACTATGGCATTTCTCTCTGTTGCTCTGTAACACTATAACTCTTGAACGGTGTATCCAATAAATTAAAAAATCTCAGGGAACATTCTCGGCATCAATGGGAAGAACCCTATTGATTCTGAGGAAAATTGGAAAAGCCTCATTTCTCCTGGTGTAAGTCAGATTAGTCACCTGTGCTTTGCTGATGATATTGACCTGATTGGATTGTCACAAGAAGAGGTGCAAAAATTGCAAGAAAGAGTAGCCGTGGAAGTAGAAAAGTTAGGTCAAAAGATATCACTTAAAGAGACAAAGAAGATGGTGACATCTAAGTCTGTTGAAAAGTATCAGAGGGGTAGCCGTGTTAGTCTGAATCTGTAAAAAGCAACAGACTTCTGTTAGTCTCAAAGGTGCCACAGGACCTTCTGTTGAAAAGGTGAAGCTAGTACTACCCAAATCTGAGGATGCACTGGACTGTGCTGAGCACATTAGATACCTGGGTAGTACGACTACTAGTGATGCTAAACATCACAGAGATCCGACATAAAACAGGATTTGCAACTGCTGCTCAAGTGACACAAGGCCGCCTTTGGAGAAACAAAGGTATTACTATGAAGTGTAAAATGAAATAGCTGCCGTCTCTTGTCTTCAGCATCTTGCTAGATGCACGCGAGATATGGACGCTAGGAAAACATGGCATTAAGTGGCTTTCTCCCTTTTAATTGAAATACTACAGATGGTCGATACACATTAGCTATACCTTGCACACAACTAAAGAGGAGATTTACAGCATAATTGGAATGATACTAGATATCATCAAGAGGATCAGACAAAGAAAACTTGAGTTTGCAGGCTGTGTGGGTTGGATGGAAATGGAGGAAGATTTCCAAATACGAGGGACTGGTAGGCTGTGAAATGTGGAAGAAGATTGCTGGCCAATGACTCCCGTGTGTTATATTTGCTGTTCATTGTGATGTGACTTTATGGTGCTTTGCACTGGAAGAGAAGGTCATGTCTAGTGAGAGGAAAATCAGTCCCACGGAGCGCCCATTTTGGTGCCATCAGGCGGAGGAATCTCTCTGGTGCCTCCTGCAGATGCCTACACATATCACAGGCAGCAGCTTAATATGCTGCTCTCACCACTTATTATACAGCTCGGCCTACAGAAGCAATGAAGCATGAGAGGCCCTAGCGATAGCTACCTTCAAGTGTGTAGAGATCTCTGGATGAAAAGTGCTGCACAGCAACTAAGTATTGCCGATGTCACTGAAAGCCAGCTTCACTGATGTCCTCCTGCCCATTTAAAGCTGGAATTTGGGTGCTGTGCTGCTGTTGAAATTCAGTTGGAGTTTGGTGCCTAATCACTGAAAATCCGATGCTGCAACCCTAAGTAGACACCTAAAATGGTCAACCTTTAACAACCATTTCTATTTTTTCACAATTGAAATATACTCAAACGCTGACGTGTTTCCTGGGAAAGGCTGATTTCAGATTACATGTTGAGCAACATGAAGTTTCACATAGTTGTCAGATTTGTAATTGGCATTTATCAGCACTTTTTTTTTTTCAAATCCTGCCACTCACCTATACCGCCAAGCAATCCATCTTGCAGAAATCCTGACGGAAAAGGTTGGCTTCATGGATAAATCCATAGCCCCATAGGCCGGGATTAGATCTCAGGTCTGGTCAGCATTTGGAGGGGAACTCTACAGGAAAAATGCAGGTATTATGGAAGTGCTGACCCCCTGAATCAATATATTAGCCTGGCTCTAGTACAGTGGTTCTCAAACTTCATTGCATCACAACCCCTTTCTGACAAAAGTTATTATATGACCCCAGGAGGAGGGACCAAAGCCTGAGCCCACCCAAGCCCTGCCATCCTGGGCAGGGGGTCAAAACTGAAGCCCAAGAGCTTCAGCCCCAGACAGGAGGCCTCTAGCCTGGGCCGCGCCACCTGGGGCTGAAGCCGAAGCCTGGGCCCTGCCACCCAGGGCTGAAGCCGAAGTCTGGGCCCACCATGCAGGGCTGAAGCCGAAGTCTGGGCCCGCCACCCAGGGCTGAAGCCGAAGCCTGGGCCCCGCCACCCAGGGCTGAAGCCGAAGTCTGGGCCCGCCACCCAGGGCTGAAGCCGAAGCCTGGGCCCCGCCACCCAGGGCTGAAGCCGAAGCCTGGGCCTGCCACCCAGGGCTGAAGCCCTTGGGCTTTGGGCTCGGGCTTCAGCTTTGGCCCCAGACCCCAGCAAGTCTAACACCAGCCCTGGCGACCCCATTAAAACAGAGTCGCAACCTACTTTGGGGTCCCGACCCACAGTTGGAGAACCGCTACTCTAGGAAGCACTATGCTGCTGGAGGAGCCATCTTTTAAATGAAGCACAAAAGTTAGGCCTTTACCATCAGAGGTCATTAAAGAACCCCGGCACTGTTCAGAAAAATCAGGAATATTAATCCCATTTTCCAAGGCAAATTCAAACCTGGGCAACTACTGTGCGAGCTGCCTACAGATGTTCCTCACCTTCAAAGTTATTCTTTGCCTCTCGCTCCCAGAGATGCAGAACAGCCACTGTGATCCCAGAAGGGACCACTTTTCACTAGTGGGTGAAGCAACCTTTCTACATACCACGCGTAAAGCTCTTTGGGCTGAAGATTGCAACATCAGATTAAAAGGCCTGTGAGTCAATCTCCTCTGATTAGTTCAGTCTTTGATGAGCAAAGAACTGGCCTCCATTTCCCACATATCCATCTTGCTTCAATCTCAACCCTTCAAGGTCAGTTAAAGTTTTCAAAATGTATTTGAAAAAAGTTCTATCTCCTTAGCAAACATTTCCATCTCCTGGACACGGCCTCATGTTAATAGCGTAGAGTGTCTTTCTTCCTGTCTTTATGACTGATTCCCTGCTTGGATCCTATTATCACTACTCACTGGGGAAACCAGGTATGTTTGAAAGGAGCCAAGTCTTCCAGCTTGTCAGTTCTGAGATATGTCGCCTCAGGCGGCTCAAGATCTTGTTATTCCTTATTCAGTATGTGGTCTATGGCTAGCTGCTGCTCTCACCCCCTTCCCTGCACAAATGTCTTCATGTTTCAGCTGCTGCCATTTAGAAAGGGATGATTTGTCTGCCTCTTTGGACACTGAAGGCCTTTCCATTACACACACAACTTTATTCAAGGCTGAGGAGCTGTGAAGTACAGGCTGAGGGCAGGAGGCATTGTTGTCTCATGAGAACCAATAATAAAACCATATCTAAATGGCATTCAAGCGTATGCAGGTCTGCACCCTGATGCGCCGTTTTTAATTTCCTGAATGTATTTAATTTCCTGGATTTATTTTTAGTTCTTCATCAACTCTATCAACACATTCGTTTTCTTTCTCTCTCCCCACCCTCCCATGCTATGGTCCCTAGCACAGCAAGTGCAGCTGCCAAAACCAGCCCGTCAATAGCCATTCCAGGTGCCTACATGCCAGCCAGCCTACGTGCCAGCCTGAGCACCCAAACGGAGAACTGGGTGCCTAAGTATGAACTTTTGGTTCAGTGTGTGTAATATGGCCCATTTACCTGGAAGCATAATGCCCCAGATTTGCCAAGTTATGCAGATACAAATGTACAGAAATTTGCATATGCAGTTTATAGCAAGCAGCTGATTTTTCTCAGGGGTCTGATCCAGTCTGGCGATTCCTGTGTGCACTCTCCAGGTGGGATTATGACACCGGAGATGAATCAGCCAGACGTGACCCTCTCTGGTGGGTAAATCTGGTCCAATAATAGTCACAAAGAATTTGACTGCATTTTTTTTTTTAATCAATGTTTTTGGTTCCGTTATTTGCAAATAAACATGTCCCACTCCCTGCCCAGCCCTGGAGAGGATCACACACCTGTTAGCAAGTTATTCATTATCCTTGTCCTGCCCTGACCCACTGGCCAGTAATTCGTTCATTAATACTTCCACCCCCACCATTCTGCCTGCTCTGCTGGGGGATTGTGAGATCAACAAGCCAACCCACCTCTTTGTTTTCCCTTTCTCCCCTTCCTCCACCATCCTGAGGTCATCGCTAGTGCCAATGCAATGCAATGCCGGAGCACCTTACTGGCCCAGATATGCAGCATAGACACAATATAACATTATTATATTATAGAATTATTTAAGGGATATGACTAGACACCTCATTACAGAGATTGAGGAGTCGTTCAGTTTCAGAGCTTTGTCACCAGAAAGCTGTATTTCACTACAACAAACATACAGCTCGTCAGTTACATCTTATCTGTAACAGATACCTTATTAAGGAAGCGATCAATCAAACAGGAAAATTTTCAACCTAAGGCTATTTATAAAATAGTCAGGCAGACCCAGCAGCTTTAAAAGCTCTTCAGAGATGACAGACGCACAGGCAATGCGCCCTCTAGTGGAAATCTGCCATAAGTTGTCATAAGATATTTGTTTATAAACTTTTGAAATACTATTTGCTAAATCCAAAGAATGCCCATATAGAAGGCTAAAGAGAGAGCCTAGAAATCCCTCAGACTTTGCATTGTGATTTCCCTGTCATCGGAGCCCCTGGATGGGCAGGTTCTAAGTTCGTCATTTCCAAAGTAGCATCCCATCCCCTCTCTTTCAATGGATATAACAGACATGCTAGTCAGAGCTAGCAAAAAAAAACAAACAAACAAATCATAATGCGTATTAGATGCATAGAGTCCACCGGCATTCACCCGCACCAGCCTTTACTGTCTAATTTTTACTGCAGTAGCATTTAGATGCTCCAATCAAGTTTGAGGTCCCATTGTGTTACCAGCCGTATGTACAGACGCAGGCACAGTCCCTCTGCCGAAGAGCTTACTTACAGTTGAAGCTGGCAAATATACCCAGTGATACAGTCAAAATATGGACCACTTTTTAATATACATATCTATTCTTACATGATAAATCAATACAGATCAGCTATATCCAATTGTCCCTCAGCCTCTTTTGAGCAGTCAGATTTCTAGGGGGGTAGCAGAAAGCGTGGGTGTTGAGGGTGGGGATTTGGAGGAGGACAGTGGAGTGAGCTGGTGGATTGGTCTGAGGAAGGCATTTCATGCATGGAAGGAAGCATGGCCTCATTTACAGAAGTAGAGGACAACTGAGCCATCACGTTGGGTGTCACTGCTGGAGAGAAGGGGACGAAGGAGTGATGGAATAAGAGACAAGAATAGATGAGCAGGGAGGGACCGAGCAGGGAAGGCCCTGAAGACAAAGGGGAAAAAAGCTTAAATTTGATGCAGTAGACAGGGGAGAGCATAGAGAGGGCTTCAAAGAAGGTAGGGGAGGGGTGATATGGTCAGAGAATTAGGCAAGGATGACTATCCTGGTAGCTATGTTTGGAATGAACTGTAGGGGACAATGGTGGGTGGCAGGGGGCCAGAGAGGAGGAGGCTGCAGTAGTCAAGATGGAAGATGAGGAGGGCCTGGCTGAGGTGTATTTTAGTGGTGTGGACAGAGAGAAACGGCTGGTTCTGAACCTCCAATGCATCATCCAGCTGGTTTTATAGATGAGGAAACAGGCAGAGAAAGATAAAGGGACAACATGACCAAGGCCACCGAAGGAGTCCATGTCAGTGCCGGGATTAGAATTCCTGACTCCCAGTCCCGTGCTTAGTCAACTACATCAGATGCAGTTGCACCATAGCCAGGATGTAATTCAGAGGGCTGCTATCCCATAGCCATGATATACCAGTGGGAAATACGAGTGACATTCAGTCCTGGCAGAGAACAGGTATAATATCCCTGACTCAAGTAGAGTTGCACCTATCTACACCTGGGCTGAATTTGGTCTCACAGATGTCTGAAAAAGTTTGTGGGCAAAACCTCAAGATGACTTGCCCTGCATTTTTCAACCCACACAATTACAATTTCTGGAAGTGAACTGTCCAAGTCCAAGATGGGTAATTCAGCCTGTCATCTGAACTTACGTATGTGGCACCTTCCACACAAGTTACTCAGATTGCTTTATTAGCACTAATGAATAAAGTCTCCTGCTACCTTTCCCGTATTATGAATGAGGAAACTGAAGCACATAGAACCCAAGGTGGCATAAAACAAACCGGAAGTGCAATGCGTCCAGTGGGTATTGCCACTCTTGGCTTGATGCCCTAGGCAAGGGCTTTAGGATTTTGGCCAAAGAAACTAAACATAAACACCAGATGGCAGCAAAGGACATGTTGTGGGGAAAGCATGGCCTAGAATACATTCCCATTTTGTCTTGTGGTTACAAGCGTCTCCCACCCTAAATATTATCCTCTGTTTAAGCTTTTCATGTTGATTAGGAGCTCAAATCCCAATGGAGAAGGTTAATGGGATTTCTGCTCCTAAATCACTTAGGTGCTTTGGAAAATCCCACCCAGAGTCCATCAGTGTTAGGCCCCCTTGTCTTAAAACCTCTGGCATTTTAAGGGCAGAAGGATTAACAAGTTATACTAATAATTATAAATGGCAAATAAAATAAAAGGAAAAAAATGTATGTTGAATTATGAGAACTGAGGCTGAATTGCATTTATGTAGACTCACTATACATGGGCCTGCATTGAAACACCTATGAACTTAGTAGAGGGGTGGAGGAAGCAAACCTGGAGCTGAGCCTATCCAAGCGGGCCAAACCAAACAACTGCAGGAAAGTTCACATCCAGATGTTACTGAGGCCCATCTCTAATAAATACCCCACTTTCTTCAATACTTTCAGCAAGCCAGTGCCAATTATTGTAGAAGCTCCCAGGAGAAGAATTCACCTAGCTTACCTCCAGCGCCCATTCTTTTAAAGGAGGGAGAGACGAGAGTATCACGATTTTCATAGGTGACTAGTCATTTTGTGTGGCACAGTTTTGAGGTGCTCAGCTTGAGACACCTTAAGAGGGCCAGATATACCGAAGGTGCTGAGCCCCTCCTTCTGCAAATCAGACTCCTTTGAGCTGAACATCCCAACACTGAACAAAATCACTAGCCACTTTTGAAACTCTTCCCATCGGATTTTCCACTGGCATAGGAGAGGTTTTTTTAATGTCTTGCTGAGGAAGCTTATTTTCCTACTATGGCATGGCCCATCTATCATATTCCTAAACATCCGTTCTCTGTACATCTCGAGCTACTTTCCTGTTTTCTACTCTCTCTTGTCTTCCTAGTACCATTCTTACGTGGCTGACAGGGACTAATTTATTCAAGTTTGAAAAGACTGGGCAGAAGTTCTAGTCTTTATGCTGTTAGAAGAATCTCTTTCCTTACTACCCTCAACATCCTACCAGCTCTAGAGGTCGTTTCTTATGGTAAAGCTTTGCAAAAACATAAAAACAGGAGAACATGTTAACTCAGCCTACAGAAGACAAGGCAGCATCTTTGTCAAATGACGCCAATGTGTTCAGTGCTGCAGCTGTAAATTTGTATGGGCAAAATTAAATTAACTACAGGACTAATTTTTAAAAATGTTCTAATCATGCCAGCAATGCACATATAAACTGTAGAGTACAAAATGTACAACAAGACATAATTAGGTGCACTATTTATTTCAATTAAGGTGTATTATTAGACATAATATTCAGTATCCCTAGGGATGAGGCATCATTAGATCTCCAAAGCAATGTATGCAAACATCCTCTTGCGCGGTGAGTCTGCGCCGCATACTGTGTATTCCGTACAATAGGTACAAAAACAGAACAGCTGCCACCTCCTCAGTGGTGTGTGGGAAATATTGCTAGGTGACCATGAAAAATATAATTTTGTGAAAAATATTACAGTACAGGAGGGGTTGGATAGGAGACACACAAACCTTTCAAGGTTACAGATTCTAACCTAGTCTAGATCAATGGGAACTGAAAGTTGCCAACTGGCAGCTGTCCAGCAGCTGTCTCAGGCAAGGCCCTGTGGACAGATGTCCACACTGTGGTTGGCATTAACTGCCAGCAAGAGTGCCGTTCTCAGACAGAGACGCCAAGTAGTGAATAAGCATTTAGACAGAACTATGCTCTTGCCCCTAGAGGTGGCCCATCCAGGCCATGGTTGTGATGCGTTGATGGAGCAATGTGGGGAAGGTTGTGCTCTTGCCGGCTAATGAATAGAGGGTTTGATCCTGCACGGGGCTGAGTGCTCTGGCCCCGATCCCACACGTGTCTTATCCTACTTGAGGCAAGCACATGTTTACGTGTTTTGCTTGATTAGGGTCAGGTGTTCAGAGTCTTGCAGTCCAAAGAAAGGAATTCAGAGCTGGCTACCTGATTACCATCCAAAACACTGAAGACGTTTGGGGCCAGAATCTGACCCCGCTGAAGCCTATGGTAAGGGCCCCTTTGACACCAGTAGGACTGGGTGTTGGCTCTTTATATCAACATTTCAAAAACTGACCCCAACACCACTGACATTTTTGTTGATAGCTGGGGGGCTGGTTCTCTTAGTTTCTCTTCTGGGATATGAGAATACAAGATATGGCTCAGTTGTACAAGTGCCTCTTGCACTGAGGTCAATCCAAATATTGTCCAATACGGATTGCAGGACTGGACCCCTCCCCCCCCCCCGGCCCGAAGTAGGGGAATTGGCAATGCTATAGTCCACATTATGGGATGTCTGTAGCTGAATGGGAAAGCAGGCTAAGGAGGGAGTTCAAGCTATGCCAGAGTGCGGTGCTCTCTCAGAAATCTGCATCTAGCTTTACATCTGCAAAGCTCTACCAAGAGCCATGACCTCAGGCCCTGTGTGTGCCCAATTCCAGGTATGGTCCAGAGCAGGGGTGGCCGAATAGCGGCTCATGAACCACATGCGGCTCTTTTACAGTTAAAGTGCAGCTCACAGAGCCCCCCACATCTCACCCATTCTCCACCTACCGGTAGGTGGAAGGTCAGGGTAGTGGGACAGGGGAGGGGGGTCTTGGGGCTTCAGCAGGAGCGGGGCTGAAGCCCCAAGCCCCAGCAGGTGCCTCCCACATGGCTGAAGCCCCAAGCCCCAGCAGGTGCCTCCCACATGGCTGAAGCCCCAAGCCCCAGCAGGTGTGCCCCGTCTCTCAAACATCTGAAGATTGTCATATGCGACTTGGAGGGTCAGTACGTTTGGCCACACTTGGTCAGGAGAGTTTGCAACTCCAGCCCTGTCAGTCAGTATCTCTGCGCTCAATTGCCTCCTGCTGCCCATGCTCCTTTGGGCCATTGTGCATGCAGGAAAGAACTCAATGGATTTGAAACACCTGCAGGTTTGTAACAAATAATCTAACCCAAGACATTTTCAGATGCAAAAATAATAAAACCACCACCACCACATTAGAGAATTGTTGGACCATATGAAGATGTGATACCTAAACAAATAAATAAAAAATAAAGCAAGCTGTGCTAGGAAAGGGTTAGTCATTTAAATTGTTGAATTCAAACATTCTTCCATCCCACAGCTCTGACCATTAGGCCCCCTTTTACAGATCATAAACCCACATGGGGAGCTCTGAGTTGGGGATCTGAAGTTACTTGATGTCTATTTAAACAAACAGGAGCAGACATCTATAGCCAGACAACACCCCACTATGTGGTTGAACTGTTCTTTTTCTAACTTGGAGCCTGATCCCAGAACCCTTTTCCGTGCATATACCCTTATTCAGTTATATGACCATTCCTATTGACGTCAATGAGATTACTCAAGTGAGGAATCAAGTCCTGGGCTTCTTGCAAAATATTTTGGAGCAGCTATTTATTTTAACCCTCCTTTGGGAACTGACAAGACTTAATCACTCTACAGTTATATGGATGGGAAAAAATGAATAGAAATGTACATAAAGGAACCATTCCAACAGGATTAACAACAGGATGTTCCCTTGTTGAATGGAAAAGCAGCAAACTCATGGCTCTTAGGGAGTCACGTCAAGAGGATGAAGGCCTGTGAAATTTTAAATTAAATTTAATTCATATTTTGCACACTGCTCAAACAAACCCATGTTGCAAGGAGGTAACAATGCTTGTGGTGTTTACACCTTTAAGGGAAGAAACACCTCAATATTGCACCTAAATACTGGAGCAATGAGCCCTTCATGAATGCCTACATGGACAAATTCTTAGCTAGCAAGATGTACCATGGAAAGGACAGGTAACGCCAGCATTCAGGGGTGCCTTTGCAACTTTCCCCAGGCTCTGTCTCAGTGCATAAAACAATAACCAGGATTTGAACTTATGGACACCGTTCCCTGGTTTGTATTAAAATGCTGCAGCCTTTTTGATCCTGTGTGTGCAGTGAGGCCCTGATCTGGCAGCATTAAAGTCAATAGGAGCTTTGCCACTGACTCATAAGCATAGAATCATGCCCTTAGTTGGGATAAAGGGCGGCGAGAGGGGAAGAAGTAGACGATAATTGTCCCCCTCACTCCATTTTCCTGTCTGTACAGAGTTGCTGGGTTTTCTTGAAAACATGGAAGCCAACATTGGTTTTTTTTAAAGAATCTCTTTACGTTAGATGCCGTTAGAATCAACAGGAGTTTTAGTCGTCCTAAGGATTAAACTTACTTAAGATCACATTGTAATAGAACCAGAGTGGTAGCTTGCTTGCTCCTGAGCTATAGCATTTGATCTAGTTGTGGGGTGCATTGCTTTTCTGTTTCCAAAGGGGGAAGAAAGAAGTTCACCGATGGCATTTCTAGCAAACCTCTTCTTGCAAAGCAAGTGCCTGGAAATCGGCTGCCTGACTGAGTGTGCTTTATGCATTCAAAGAAGCAGAATAATTTCAAATCTTTCCCAAGCAGTTGGTTTTGAGACTAAGGCACCTGACTGGGACTCAGGAGACCTGAGTTCAAATTCCCAGCCTTGCCAGGGATTTCCTGTGTGACCCTGACACGTCACCTTAATCAGCTCCCAGCCTGCACAATGGGGATAATACTTCCTTTCTCTCACCCTTTGGGTACGTCTACACTACAAAATTAGGTCGAATTTATAGAAGCCGGTTTTATAGAAATCGGTTTTATACAGTCGATTGAGTGTGTCCCCACATAAAATGCTCTAAGTGCATGAAGTCGGCGGACCGCGTCCACAGTACCGAGGCTAGCGTCAACTTCCGGAACGTTGCACTGTGGGTAGCTATCCCACAGTTCCCGCAGTCTCCGCCGCCCATTGGAATTCTGGGTTGAGCTCCCAATGCCTGATGGGGCAAAAACAGTGTTGCGGGGGGTTCTGGGTACATGTTGTCAGGCCCCTCCCCCTCCGTCAGAGCAACGGCAGACAATCGATTCACGCCTTTTTACCTGGGTTACCTGTGCAGACGGCATACCACAGCAAGCATGGAGCCCGCTCAGCTCAGCTCACCGTCACCATATGTCATCTGGGTGCCAGCAAACGTGGTACTGCATTGCTACACAGCAGCAGCTAATTGCCATTTGGCAGTAGACGGTGCAGTATGACTGGTAGCCTTCATCGGCTATCTGGGTGCTGGCAAACATGGGGCTGCATTGCTACACAGCAGCAGCTAATTGCCTTTTGGCAGTAGATGGTGTGTTACGATTGATATCCGTCATCGTCATATTCCTCAGTGAGTTCAATCAGAGGCACCTGGGCAGACATGTTTTGTCTCCTGGAGACTCAGTCCTGCCGGCCGTCCTATTGAACTGTCTTGACAATGATGGCTAGCAGTCGTAGTACAGTATCTTCTGCCAAGCACCCAGAAGATGCCGATGGCTATCAGTCATGCTGCACTGTCTGCTGCCAGCTTAAGGTATAAAAAATAGATGGACCAGATTTGTTCTGTATGCATTTGCTTCCCACTCCCTCCGTGAAATCAACGGCCTGCTAAACCCAGGGTTTTGAGTTCAATCTTTGGGGGGGTCATTCTGTGTGACAGTTGTTTGTGTTTCTCCTGGATGCACAGCCACCTTTGTTAATTTTAATTCCCTGTACCTGTAAGCCATGTCATCACTCGCCCCTCCCTCCCTCCGTCAGACAATAGTTTCGCGCCTTTTTTCAGCCCAGATGCCATAGCACTAGCATCATGGAGCCCGCTCAGATCACCGCGGCAATTATGAACACCACGCACATTGTCCTGGAGTATATGCAAAGCCAGAACATGCCAAAGCAAAACCAGGCGAGGAGGCGATTGCAGGGTGGCGATGAGAGTGATGAGGAAATTGACATGGACATAGACCTCTCACAAAGTACAGGCCCCAGCAATGTGCAAATCATGGTGTTACTGGGCAGGTTCTATTCATGGAACGCCGATTCTGGGCCCGGGAAACAAGCACAGACTGGTGGGACCGCATCGTGTTGCAGGTGTGGGATTATTCCCAGTGGCTGCGAAACTTTTGCATGCATAAGGGCACTTTCATGGAACTTTGTGACTTGCTTTCCCTGCCCTGAAGCGCCAGAATACCAGGATGAGAGCAGCCCTCACAGTTGAGAAGCGAGTGGCGATAGCCCTGTGGAAGCTTACAACTCCAGACAGCTACCGGTCAGTTGGGAATCAATTTGGAGTGGGAAATCTACTGTGGGGGCTGCTGTGATCCAAGGAGCCAACGCAATCAAAGACCTGCTGACATCAAGGGTAGTGACTCTGGGAAACGTGCAGTTCATAGTGGATGGCTTTGCTGCAATGGGATTCCCAAACTGTGGTGGAGCGATAGACGGAACCCATATCCCTATCTTGTCACCGGAGCACCAAGCCACCGAGTACATAAACCACAAGGGGTACTTTTCAATGCTGCTGCAAGCCCTGGTGGATCACAAGGGACGTTTCACTAACATCAACGTGGCATGGCTGGGAAAGGTAAATGATGCTCGCGTCTTCAGGAACTCTGGTCTGTTTCAAAAGCTGGAGGAAGGGACTTTCTTCCCGGACCAGAAAATAACCGTTGGGGATGTTGAAATGCCTATCATTATCCTTGGGGCCCAGCCTACCCCTTAATGCCATGGCTCATGAAGCCGTACACAGGTAGCCTGGACAGTAGTCAGGACCTGTTCAACTATAGGCTGAGCAAGTGCCGAATGGTGGTGGAATGTGCATTTGGACGTTTAAAAGCCCACTGGCCCAGTTTACTGACTCGGATAGACCTCAGCGAAGCCAATGTTCCAATTGTTATTGCTGCTTGCTGTGCGCTCCACAATATCTGTGAGAGTAAGGGGGAGACATTTATGGCGGGTTGGGAGGTTGAGGCAAATCGCCTGGCCACTGATTACGTGCAGCCAGACACCAGGGCGGTTAGAAGAGTACAGGAGGGCGCGGTGCGCATCAGAGAAGCTTTGAAAACCAGTTTTGTGACTGGCCAGGCTACGGTGTGAAACTTCTGTTTGTTTTTCCTTGATGAACCCTCCGCCACCTCCCACCCCCCGGTTCACTCTACTTCCCTGTAAACAAACCACCCTTCCCTCCCCCCTTCGAGCACCGCTTGCAGCGGCAATAAAGTCATTGTTACTTCACATTCATGCATTCTTTATTAATTCATCACACAACTAGGGGGATAACTGCCAAGGTAGCCAGGGAGGGGTGGGGGAGAAGGGAAGGAAAAGGACACACTGCACTTTAAAACGTTAACACTTATTGAAGGCCAGCCTTCTGATGCTTGGGCAATCATCTGGGGTGGAGTGACTGGGTGGCCGGAGGCCCCCAACCGCATTCTTGGGCATCTGGGAGAGGAGGCTATGGAACTTGGGGAGGAGGGCTGTTGGTTACACAGGGGCTGTAGCGGCGGTCTCTGCTCCTGCTGCCTTTCCTGCAGCTCCATATGCTGGAGCATATCAGTTTGATGCTCCAGCAGCCGGAGCATCGACTCTTGCCTTCTGTCAGCAAGCTGACACCACCTATCCTCTTCAGCCCGCCACTTGCTCTCTTCAGCCCGCGATTCAGCCCACCCCCTCTCCTCTCGTTCATATTGTGCTTTTTTGCACTCTGACATTGACTGCCTCCATGCATTCTGCTGTGCTCTGTCAGCGTGGGAGGACATCTGGCGCTCCGAGAACATATCATCCCGAGTCCGCCGTTTTCTCCTTCTAATCTTCACTAGCCTCTGTGAAGGAGAAACATTTGCAGCTGGTGGAGGAGAAGGGAGAGGTGGTTAAAAAAAGACACATTTTAGAGAACAATGGGTACACTCTGTCACGTTAAATTTTGCTGTTCACATTACACAGCACATGTGCTTTCGTTACAAGGTCGCATTTTTCCTCTTATATTGAGGGCCTGCCGGTTTGGTGTGAGAGATCACTCACGCAGTGCCAGGCAACAGATTTCAGCTTGCAGGCAGCCATGGTAAGCCACAGTCTTTTGGCTTTTTTAACCTTCTTAACATGTGGGAATGGTTTCAAACAGTAGCGCCCTCATTTCCCATACCAAGCACCCATTGGGTTGGCCATTTAAAATGGGTTTACAATGTAAAAGGAGGGGCTGTGGTTTCTGGGTTAACATGCAGCACAAACCCAACTACCCCCCCCCCCCCACATACACACACCCAAGTCTCTGGGATGATCACTTCACCCCTCCCCCCTACCGCGTGGCTAACAGCGGGGAACATTTCTGTTCAGCAGAGCAGGAACGGGCACCTCTGAATGTCCCCTTAATAAAATCACCCCATTTCAACCAGGTGACTGTGAATGATATCACTTTCCTGAGGATAACAAAGGGAGATAAGGAATGGATGTTGTCTGCATGCCAGCAAACACTGGGACCATACGCTGCCATGCTTTGTTATGCAATGATTCCAGACTACGTGCTACTGGCCTGGCGTGGTAAAGTGTCCTACCATGGCAGACAGGATAAGGCAGCCCTCCCCAGAAACCTTTTGCAAAGGCTTTGGGAGTACATGAAGGAGAGCTTTCTGGAGAGGTCCCTGGAGGATTTCCACTCCATCCCCATATACATTAACAGACTTTTCCAGTAGCTGTACTGGCCGCGATTGCCAGGGCAAATTAATCATTAATCATTAAACATGCTTGCTTTTAAACCATGTGTAATATTTACAAAGGTACACTCACCAGAGGTCCCTTGTGTGCCCTCTGGGTCTGGGAGCACGCCTTGGGTGAGTTCGGGGGTTACTGGTTCCAGGTCCAGGGTGATAAACATATCCTGGCTGTTGGGGAAACCGATTTCTCCGCTTCCTTGCTGTGAGCTATCTTCATTGTCTTCATCATCATCTTCCTCGTACCCCGAACCCGCTTTCCTGTTGCGTCATTCTCCATTGATGGAGTCAAAGCACACGGTTGGGGTAGTGGAGGCTGCACCCCCTAGCATGGCATGCAGCTCTGCGTAGAAGCGGCATGTTTGCGGCTCTGCCCCGGATCTTCCGTTTGCCTCTCTGGCTTTGTGGTAGGCTTGCCTTAGCTCCTTAATTTTCACTCTGCACTGCTGTGCGTCTCTGTTATGGCCTCTGTCCTTCATGGCCTTTGAGACCTTTTCTAATATTTTGCCATTTTGTTTACTGCTACGGAGTTCAGCTAGCACTGATTGATCTCCCCACATGGCGAGCAGATCCCATAGCTCCCATTCTGTCCATGCTGGAGCTCTTTTGCGATCCTGAGACTCCATCATGGTTACCTGTGCTGATGAGCTCTGTGTGGTCACCTGCGCTCTCCACACTGGGCAAACAGGAAATGAAATTCAAAAGTTTGCGGGGCTTTTCCTGTCTACCTGGTCAGTGCATCTGAGTTGAGAATGCTGTCCAGAGCGGTCACAATGAAGCACTGTGGGATAGCTCCCGGAGGCCAATAACGTCGAATTCCGTCCACACTCCTCCAAATCCGACCCGCAAAGGCCGATTTTAGCGCTAATCCCCTCGTCGGAGGTGGAGTAAAGAAACCGGTTTAAAGGGCCCTTTAAATTGAAAAAAAGGGCTTTGTCACGTGGACGTGTCCAGGCTTAATTCGATTTAATGCTGCTAAATTCGACCTAAACTCGTAGTGTAGACCAGGGCTTTGTCTGTCTTGTCTATTTAGACAGTAGGCTCTTTGGGTATGTCTGCACTGCAGCTCGGTGCATGCCTCCCAGCCTGCGGAGCCAGACTTGCGCTAGCTTGGCTCAAGCTAGTGCACTAATAATAGCAGTGTGAACGCTGCGGGACTAGCTATGGCTTGGGCTAGTCACCCCAGCTTGGACCCACCTGACACTCTAAGTCGGAGCTGGGGTGGCTAGCCTGAGCCACTGCGTGTGCTGCAGCATCCGTGCTGCTATTTCTAGTGCGCTAGCTCAAGTCTCTGTACCTGGGCTGGGAAGCATGCTCCCGGGGCAGTATAGACACCCTTTGGGGCAGGGATTGTCTCCTATTAGGTGTGCAGCACTTACCTACCATAGTGGGGTCTCAGTCTTAGTTGGGACCTCTAGTACAAAGAGCAAACAACACCATTCTGAATGGGGTAGCACAGTGTAGGTGAGAGCAGCATTTTCCCCACTGCAACAGTTTGAAACTGGAAATAAGGCCATGGGAACTGTAATTTGAACGGTGACAGTTATTGCCTCAAGTATGTTTCCATGAGGCAAAGAGATTTTAATTAACACTTACGGTACGTTCCAGCCCATTCAGTCTTTATTAAAGCCAAAACACTCTTAAAAGTTCCTGAACAGTATTGCAGATAATGCTTTCACTAATACAAACAGTTAATAACTAAATCAATTCACATTTAGGGAAGAATCATAGAATATCAGGGTTAGAAGGGACCTCAGGAGGTCATCTAATCTAACCCCCTGCTCACAGCAGGACTAATCCTCAGACAGATTTTTGCCTCAGATCCCTAAATGGTCCCCTCAAGGATTGAACTTGCAACCCTGGGTTTAGCAGGCCAATGCTCAAACCACTGAGCTATCCCTCCCCTCTGAAGTTTTTCTTTGTTTTTTGTTTTTAATAGAATTGGAAGGGACCCTGAAAGGTCATCAAGTCCAGCCCCCTGCCTTCACTAGCAGGCCCAAGTACTGATTTTGCCCCAGATCCCTAAGTGGCTCCCTCAAGGATTGAACTCAGAATCCTGGGTTTAGCTCAAACCACTGAGCTACCCCTCCCCCCAAGAAGTAGGCACAAACTGCAAAATTTGGGTGCACATCTCGATCTGAAACTCCCCAATGGTCTTTTTTTTTCCTTTTCTTTTTTTTTTTTAAAAGGGAGTTGGAGGTGGGGAAGGGAATTTGTTGAGTCCAGTTTGACAGGTCCATGTAGTTTAATGCAAAAACATTTCTCTTTCTCTGTCTACGTATTTACTCATTATCATTGCACTCAGACTACACAGCTATCATTGCAGTATGATTTCCCCTGCAAGTTCTAAAAGACACACAAAGGTTCTCAGTTTCTCTTCATCTCCCTAATAGAGGGATTTTTTTTTAAAACGAAGTAATTATTGTGGGAAAGCAAATTAATACAGTCCCATCTTAATGTACTGCTTATTAAACAGAAAGGAAAGCCTTTTCATGGAAACCGCCTCAGACACACACAGCCACAATCATCTTTTTAAATTCTAAATCAAAGCAAATTAGCAGCTTAGTGCTGAGCAGTAAACATGAATTGATTAGGCACGTCATAGGCAGGATGTGACAGAAGTTTTTGAAGAACTCAATTACGATTTGTGAATCATGCTTTTTCTGTATTATAAAGAGCTCACAGCACAATGATGACAGCTAATGCACACAGGGCCACAGTTTCAAAGGGACCTCAACCAAGCATCGAGATTTAGCCTGGCACAGTTGGTCAAACTGAAATGTTTAAACTCCATGTTGCCAGCTCTCGTAATTTTATCCCAAGTCTCATTATATTTGGTGTTTTAATTAAAGCCCCAGCTCCTGGAGGCACGTGAATGCATCAAAATCTAAGCTTTCAGATTTTTCAAAAAGATTCAACCTCAGGGTTCAAGAAAAAAAGTTTGAAAATGTGATACCTGAAGTCTCAAAAGCCAGAAGCAAACCCAAACTGCTATTTTAAATCTTCAATTTTTAAGCAAATCTCATTATTCTGACAGGACCAACTCCTGATTTTCAGTGCTTGGGGTTGGCAATATTGTAAACTATCTGACTGGGAGCACAGTCTATCGTCCGTGTCATCAATTGATTGTGGGCATAATTATATCTATGATACGGCAGGGTCAGTTTGAGGCACGCTGTGAAAATTCTGACTTAGAAAATCAACAGTTCAGTAATAGTTATCTGACTTGGGTGGCATTTATGTCACTTGGCCACGAAGCTTTAAGGTCAAGCTCAAGTTTAAGCTTTAAGCTGCAAAGCTTTAAGTTCAAGTCAGCTGGAGCAAAGATGTCCTTCTGCACCATGCTTGCAAGAGTGTAATGGAGAATCAGAGGGCACTTTACACCTACTCTAATCTTCACTAAAGTTGGGCAATTAATGGGCTCTCTGGGTTACTCTGAGAATCAAATAGCGCCTCTGAAGTTGACTGTGTACGTTCACAGCATGCTAAGGCCAAAGTTTTCAAGTGGGGCTCAGTTTTGCAGACACCCTTTTTTGCTCACAAGAGCACACGCCTGTCATCCATTGCAGGTGCACATTTAGGAGTTAAAGTAGTTTTCAAAGGTAAAAGTGGCAATTTGGCACCTCGCTCCGATTGGTTTTCAATGGAAGTTAAGCACCCAACGGCTATTTGTACTTTTGAAAATGTCCCTCTTGAGGCTAAGTAGCTCCCCATCTGCCATTCCAAACAGTGTGTGGTCTAACTACTATTTGAGCCTGCAATTAAGTGTGGGGACAAAATAGAGCTTGGAGAGAAAAAAAGAAACCTCTTTTCTGGTCCTAAATATGTTAATCCAAGAGGATGATTTTAAATGCTCAGAGCATTGTTTTCCAGACAAACAGAAAACATGATCCCTCCCCTGATAATCGTGTGGGCTAAACAGATGTGACAAGAGACTGCAAAGCCAAAGGGAGTGGGATAGGACCAGCATGAGATGACAAGGACATGACTTTTTGTAAGTTGGTCTATCAGCATCTTGGTGGTGCGTTGTCATTAGAATATAAGCATCTTGGGAAGGGATCTCCTTGTAGAGCTGCCAAACAAGCTTGCACACCTAACAGAGCTTATAGGTTATAAATAATAAAACTGAGCTAACAATAAACGGCTGGAGAAATCTGGTTTCTTGTCAGCTCTTGATTTTCTCCAAGACTCAAGCTGGAACCGAACATCGGGAACATGCCATTCTGACAGATTGTAAAGTACAAGAAAATCAATGAACAAAATAAACCAGCATTAACAAGCTTGTTAAAGAGGAACTGAAACAGGGTGCTGTCACCTTACCTAGCTCCTTAGAACATCCCCCTTTCCTTCTGCTTCAAAGTAAAACTGTCAGTGCTCACGGCAGCTCACCAGTTCCTTTGCACTGAGGCTTCAGGTCAGAGTAGTTGTAAGGAATTGTGTGCAACAGCATCAGCCAGAGGTGACACAGGAGGTAGCTGATGGATTGCAGACAGAGACATGCACAAGTGGCAGACACACTACTAGTCATATATTACACCACACACACACACCCGCCACTTCCACAGTACACAAGTGGTACTTTTTAGTCACAACAATCCACTGTGGTCACATTTGGAATTCAGATTTTCCCACTCCCACCCTCAAAACTGACTTTGTAAGAAACAGAAGCACAGAGGACATCTCGAAGAAGATTCGCAGTAGCTAAGAGACTGCAAAAGCCCCATGTGATGTGCCCGATGCTGCTATGCCGAGTCCAGTCAAATGAAAGGTGCATGTAGGTTTGCTACAAATTGTCCGCGGAGATGTTACAGGGCCATGAAACCAAAATCACTTTTGCTTTTCAAGTGACTTGTGTGTCTATGTGCAGTTAATTCTCCCTGGGGCGCCCTTCCCCTGGATTGTTGTTGGCTCCACTCTCTTTGAATAGGCCCAGTAACTATTTGGGTAGGAGGAATGGAGCCTTGAGGAGTTTCCAGTAATGATTACAATGGAAGCAATGTCACATGTCCCTGCTGGCAATTTGTTCAAAGTGGCAGTCGTGGGTCTATAAGGTTCTATACTGTGAAAGTTTTCAATAAAGAATATGGATTATTCCCAGGCCAATAAACTGCCGCTGTCAAGGCACTTTAGTGTTAGAAAAGTCATCTGCAGTACGATACATACAGCATATCTGTCAGTCACCTGGGCCTACACCCCATAAAGTCAATATGAGCCACACCTATTAAAGATATAGCTGAGCCAATGAATTCTGCATGTGAAGTATGTTAGCCATACAGGAAACAGCAGTGATACGGAGGAACACCAAAGAGTGTTCCAAAATCCATTATATTCATTAATAGTTTGATGTAACTGCCACAACGCACCTGCCAGTTAAATGTGCTTCCCAATTTACAGATGGAAAAATGGAGGCAGAGATTAAGGGTCTGATTTTCTTTTTTAACGCATATACAATTGCTTGGCTAATTTGCAAGCAGAATTTCTGAGATTACAAGCACAGACTGCCTTCCGGAGAGTAGGGTGGGGGGGAATTGGTGATTTGACAAGGCCATGGGGGAAGGGAGAGTCAGTGTTAAAGCAGGGAGATGAACTTGTGAGTTTCTAGCTCCCAGTCTCACAATCATTAGGTGATGCCTCTGTCTACTGTGGGCTAAGTCTGCTATATAATTGGTATTCAGTTAGGCCCTGAGTCAGCACTGCATTTAAATAGGTACTTTAAGCATGGTGGTAGTCCCAACAGAAGCTAATGCAACTTATGTGCTTAAGCTATTGGGCTCCAGTCCACATGGGCTAATAGGAGTCTCTCCATTGATTTCAGTAGGGGTTAGGTCAAGCCCTGGTTGAATACAGATAGGACTGTGCACATGATTTAACTGCTTTGCTTTTCTTAAATTCAATTTTATGAATCAAAGATGGGGGTGATGGGTATACAATATCTCTGGGAATTCCATGGAGCCCTTGTTCACGATGGCAAACGAAGCCATGCCATCTACTGGCTGTAACCAGCAAGGGAGCTGCCAAGGATGTCAGACCTAATTCTCAGCTCTCATTGCTTCTCTGTTTGATAGGCAGCCAACCAGAAAAGGAGGCATGGCTGCATATTGGTAAGTTGCTATTTTTCCTAACCAATCTAACATTATGCTAGTTTTGGTGCCTAGTTTGACAGGAGAGGGAAAGTCACTGAGGAACCTGAACTGTTTATCGAGCTGGGTAATTTATGCCTTCTGTTTTTTCTGCATCATGTGTTAAGCCTTTAGGACAATGCTGCCTAGACAGATGGCCACTCTAGTGTCAGTGCAGTGCACGCTGCTGCAGAACATCTCCCCACCCCACACACAGTGGACTCAGAGATGGCATCTTCACCTTTATTCATTCTCAAGCTAACAGCCAGGTCAGTCTAGCTGGAAGTATTGTTTGTGATTTGCATGCGTGTGTGGGGGAAATAACTTCTGAAGAGTTAGGAGAATGAAGACTTGATGACTAAAAAGATTAGGTCAGTATTTGATAGACGACCAAAGAAAACCCAAAGTGATGCACGAAGTTGTGCTAGTGATTCAGGAGATAGCTATTAAGTCAGTGCTAAGCCAATACCCCACACAGTGCTGGAAGCATAATGATGATTGTGGGGGGAGGGATAGCTCCGTGGTTTGAGCATTGGCTTGCTAAACCCAGGGTTGTGAGTTCAATCCTTGAGGGAGCCATTTAGGGATCTGGGGCAAAAATCTGTCTGGGGATTGGTCCTGCTTTGAGCAGGGGGTTGGACTAGATGACCTCCTGAGGTCCCTTCCAACTCTAAGATTCTATGATTGCGCTTCTGTTTCTTGTGTTTGAGATCCTGCCCACTTGCTGTCACTAAGCTCCTACCATGTGGCATTTATCACCAACTTAAGTGTGTTAGACGTTGCATCCTGGCAAAAGCCCATTGTGGATATTTACTTCCTGGCTACTCTCCACCTGGAACTTTCATCTGGATCTTGGAGAATTGGAGAACTGGTCTGAAATCAATAGGATGAAACAAGTGCAAAATACTGGGGTTGCTTATGATGGGGGGAGGAGGGAATGACAGAGCTCAACAGCCCCGAGGTTCACTTTCAGTTCATGTCTTGCATTGCTAAAGCTCATGCTTCAGGGTTTCAGCCAGCCACCAGCAGGGGTCAGGAAGTGATTATCCCCCATCCCAATGTATCCTGGGAGGGTTTTTTAAAATCTTCTTCCTCTGAAGCATCAGGGATGGCCACAGCTGGAGATGGGACACTGGGCAGGATGGGTTAGGGTTCTGAGGTGGCACTGAGTACTCTGTTTCTCAGCTGCTTAGGTCACTCGTTCTTGCTCACATGCTCAGGGGCTAACTGATCGCCATACATAGGGTTGGGAAGAATTTTTCCCTCCAGCTCAGATTGGCAGTAACCTTGGGGGTTTTCAACCTTGGCAACATGTGGGTGCGGATCACTTGCCAACATTATCTGGGTATAGCTCATTTAATCAATTCCATGCCATTGCAGCATTCTACAGCCACTGGTACACTTGGGTCCCTCCTATTCTCTGCATGTGGCACATAACAGTCTAGTCTCCTGTGGTACTTGGTCTCATTGCAGTTGTTGGGTTAGCGGCAGATGCTGGGTGGTATTGTTGGCCTGTGATATACAGGAGCTCAGACTCGATGTTCTAGTGGTCCTTTCTGTCCTTAAGCTCTATGACTTAGAAAGAAAAGAAATCAAATGTACAACTACAAAATGGGGGGTAACTGGCTGGGCAGTGGTACTGCTGAAAAGGATCTGGGTGGCTAGTGGATCACAAATTGAGCATAAGTCAACAATGCGATGCTGTTGTGACAAGGCAAATATCATTCTGGGGTGTATTAATAAGAGTGTCATATGTATGACATGGGAGGTAATTGTTCTGCTCTGCTCAGCACTGGTGAGGCCTCAGTTGGAGCTCTGTGCCCTGTTGGGGGCAGATTGTCTGGTGAGAGTGCAGATCAGAGCAACACAAATGATAAGAGGTTTAGAAAACATGACCTATTAGCAAAGTTTGAAATTCTTGGGCATGGTTAGTTTAGAGAAGAAAAGGCTGAGGGGAGATATGATGAGAGTCTTCAAATATGTAGAGGGTTGTTAGAAAGAAAAGAGTCATCCAATTGCTCTCATGTTCACCAAGAGCAGGACAAAAAGTAATCGGCTTAGTTTGCAGCATGGGAAAGTTAGGGTAGATATTAGGTCAAACTTTCTAATTATAAGAATAGTTAAGTGCTAGAACCCGTTACCTTGGTAGGTTGTGGAATCCCCATCACTGGAGGTTTTTAAAAACAGATTAGACAAAAACCTGTCAGGGATAGTTAAGGTGTACTTGGCCCTGTCTCCATGCTGGGGGAATAGACTAGATGACTTCCTGAGGTCTCGTCCAGCCCTACATTTCTCTGACTCCATGACGGACGATGTCTCAGGTTTGAGACAATTCTAAATATTGCAGAATTAATCATCATAAATTAAAAATGCATTTTGAATGTGGCCTGCAGCCCTGCTACTCTGTGCTGTGATCCTGTCCGAGCAAAGCAAGGACAGATAGGTTTGGTTAGAACTGACTGGGAGATGTCTTTAAAATACATCACCAGGGTGATGCAGGAAGTGGTGTTGGTTACTCAGGAGATGTCAGTCAATTCTCTAACTAATGAGACATGGCTTAAATATGTTGAGGGAGCTCTGGGCTACTAGAGTTGCCATTTTTAAATGAAATGTATGATCTGAACACATGTGATGATCACCCTTATTAAGAGTAAGGGTGTCCTGGCAAAATACCAACTCCAATAATTTTGTTCCATCGAAGGGTCTGATTCCTATTGAAATCAAGAGGAGCCTTTCCATTGACTTCAATAGACTTTGGATCAGATCCTCAGTGTTTCACTGCTATACGGTATCCATCACCTCTTTTCTTAAACCATTTATGATTTTGGTGAGCTGTTACATAGCTGCTGCATTTCACCCCCAGCAGTAACTGTATTTCAGCAGGTGATTAATGATCCTTGTGCAGAGCTCATCAGGATCTGGAATTTCCATTCGTTAAGAAATTCTGACTTTTGTGGAGGGGGAGGAGGGAAGATTGAATCAGAACAAAAAGCCAAATTTTCAAAATTTCCCACAAAATGAAAATGTCATTTCAACTGTGTCAAAATGTTTTCCTTCTAGTTTATAATTTTGACCATGTAGATAATATTTTAATATAATATAAAAGTCAAAATGAAACATTTGGACTATTTCCTTGCAAAAAATGCAGTTTCATTGAAATCAACATATTCCTGCAAAATGTTTAAATTTTGACAGAACTGCATTTTGTGATGGAAAATGATCAAAAACATTTCAACCACCTGTATCCTTGGAAAACAGTTTTGGGACTCAAGATGAAAAGGCACAATTCCAATAGAATATAATTTAACGAATACTATTTACAGAACATTTGAAAAATGGAAGAAGATATTTGCCCATGATCTTCTTGATGAAAGAGACCAAAAACACCCTACAAGGGGAAGAAGTGGAATGCTATTAAAAACAAGCTTTTAATTGGGGAAAAATCCACAGCTTTGCTAATTAACATTTTGGAAGAATGTCTGGTTAGACTATTAGACACATATGCTTGAAAATGAGTGCAATTCCCCTCTTGCAAATAATACAGGATTATCTGCTGTGTGGATTGCAGAGAAGGGTTTTGCTCAGAGGATTCATGGTGCATTAAGTCAGAGGTTTCAATGGACTGAAAATGCTTATTTTGACTAAGGGAGGATAGAGATCGCTCTTTAAAGCCACAATGCTTATGATTCTGGGCCCTGATTCAGCTTAAAATTAAACATGTGCTTGCACAGGCACTGACTTTTGTTTTTGTTGGTGGGTGCTTCTCCCTGTCCCTCCCCACACGAGCAGTGGGTGGGGCTCAGGGGGAAGAGACCAAGCAGGGGCAGGGCCTGAGGGCAGAGCATGGGCGGAGTGTGGTGCAGGGTTACAGTCTGAGCACCGGGGCCCACAAAAGATTAATATGGCCCTGCAGGTGCTGAGCACCCCCAATTTTTTTTGGTGGGTGCTTGAGCCCTAGAGCACCTACAGAGCCAGCACCTATATGTTTTCGAAGGGAGGAAAGGATTCTCTCTCTCTCTCTCTTTCTCAACAGATGCGCAACGTGCCCAGCCATTGAATTGCATCATCATCAGCCAGGTGAAGAGCCGGTAGCCCACTGTCGAAGTCAGGCAGCAGACACTCATCAAGGATATGCGACATAGCCTGAAGTTGACTGCATCTACATCGTGGGTCATTAGAGAAACCTCATTTGAAGAGACTGACCGCACAATTGCCCTGTCCTGTTCAAAACGGTTTCAGGGATGACCACAGGTGCCTTGGTAGGTCAAAACCTGGGGGGCATATGGTTGGGTCAGTGACAAGAGAGCGATTAACAACTGTTGTTGCTGACTACTCGTTACGCCAGGAAAGGATAAAAATGCCACACAAATACCAATGAAGTCTATTTTATTCACAACAGGATTTGGTTACAATTCTCTGCCACTTGAAAGACGCTCTCCTCAGTCTTCATCTAGGTTTTTCTACTGGCAGCCATCAGCACACCCATACACTGGGGCCCTCTTTGGGGGGCCCAGTCAGTCAACTCTACTTGTGGCTGAAAGCAATGGAACTCTTCACGAGAGCAAGTGAAGACTACTCACACCAGTAAAGTTTGGATTGGATAATGTCACTTTCAATCCTATCACGTGTTTATTAGACAGGGACAACCCTCCCCCTCCCCAATCAAAACCGAATAATTATCCCATTCTTCGACCTCCCAAATACAGCACTTTTTTCTTTTTAAATCCTGTTTTAGAAACTAGAGATGTGGTGATCAACTGGATAGGGCACTGCTATGACCTGTTGTATGACTTTGCTCAAGACACTGTACCTCATTGTCCCTCTGTTTCCTTCCCACCCTTTGCCTAACTTGAAGTAACAGAGGGTCCTGTGGCATCTTTAAGACTAACAGAAGTATTGGGAGCATAAGCTTTCGTGGGTAAGAACCTCACTTCTTCAGATGCAAGTAATGGAAATCTCCAGAGGCAGGTATAAATCAGTATGGAGATAACGAGGTTAGTTCAATCAGGGAGGGTGAGGTGCTCTGCTAGCAGTTGAGGTGTGAACACCAAGGGAGGAGAAACTGCCCTGATTGAATTAACCTCGTTATCTCCATACTGATTTATACCTGCCTCTGGAGATTTCCATTACTTGCATCTGAAGAAGTGAGGTTCTTACCCACGAAAGCTTATGCTCCCAATACTTCTGATAGTCTTAAAGGTGCCACAGGACCCTCTGTTGCTTTTTACAGATTCAGACTAACACGGCTACCCCTCTGATATTTGCCTAACTTGTCTCTTTAGACTGTAAACTCTTTAGGGAAAGGACTGTCATACTATTCATTTGTACAGCACCTAGCACAGTTGTGATTCGGTCACCATGGAGACCTCCAAGTATATAAATAATAAACAGCAACAGATAATGCCATTTGACTTGGAGAGCTAAAGGAGAGGTATGGCTGGACAGGAGGCTATTTTGCTGCTGAGGGGGATTTTCATTTAAATAAGTTTTACAGGTAATTTTAAAACAACACAAAAAGGGTTGCAAGGAAAGCAGTTTTTCCATCGCTAGCTGAGGATATTATTTGGACTTGGCCGGACCAGGCCAACATTGCACTCTGCACATTCCCTGTAAATATCAACAAATGGATATTTGAGGAATAAAACGGACTTCACTTCTGACCAGTTCTCCTTTAATGTGTTTTCTACTGTAAGGCAAAAAATTTAGCAGTTTACACAGCAAAAGTCCTCTGTAAACTGGTTTTTCCCTCTACTTAGGATACAAATTGCTCTCTCAGAGAAAGACCTTTAATCGCTAAACTTTATGAGCCAGTATATTCAAAGGAAGAAAACATAAATCATACTCATGCACTCATACTCATGAGATGGCTGCCCAACAGCAAGAATAAAAAAGCCACTCATCTAGCAGATGGTAACACTCCTACAAGCACCCGGGGCAAACTCAAGCCTAACCACTGGAGGAGGGAACACCAATCCAACTTTGCCCATCCCAGTGAAGCTGACCAAAATGAAGCCCACGGATGACCTCGATGCATTCCTGGTGGCTTTCAAGCAGGTGGCTGTCATGGCCCAATGGCCCAGAGGAAGCCTTCCTATTGGCTTCTTACTTGACCAGACTGGCCCAGACCACCTATTGGGGTCTCAGCAAGATGACTGCCCTGAACTACACAGCTAAGCAGACTCCTTCAACAAACCTATCAACAACAGTTATACCTTGAGAAATTCCCTGCAGTGCACTCCATGAGCAGTCGCTCAAAGCCTGAAGGAACACTGCTGGCAGTGACTCCAGCCAGAGGGGTGGAGTGGGGTCCAGGTGGCAGAGAAGATCATTGTGGAGCAAGTCACCCAAATCCTACCAGTGGGAGAACATGTGTGTGGGATGAGACATTGGCTGGAGACACCGATTTTTTCATGTTCTTTATGTATATATATCTTCCTACTGTATTTTTCACTGCATGCATCCGATGAAGTGGGTTTTAGCCCACAAAAGCGTATGCCTAAATACATTTTTTAGTCTCTAAGGTGCCACAAGTAGAAAAGTCAGAGATTGGCCCAAGAACTCCTGTGAGAACCTGCTGCTGTAATTCTGGTAATAAATTAACCTAGATTATGTTCTTTTTGTTATGATTCAAAATGGCAGCTCCATGACACACGTGAACAACCTAGATAAGGATATTGTAGGGAACAAGTTCTGTCCACTACCCTCTAGTGGATGGAATCACAGCTGGTCAACTGTGTGACACAAGCCCTTTATTTCTTCCAGTCGGTAGGTTCTCCTTTAGCTCACTGTGCAGCTGGAGAATCAGAGTTCTACCCCTGTGCAACTGATAATCGCCAGGTAATCCAAGTGTGCAGCACAGCAACAACCTGGACGTCCTTTGAACCCATAGGTTTGTTACAATATTTATTAGCCCTGCTTTGTTGCCTTCACTTTCCATCTCAGCTCCTTACAGACCACCCCTCACCCATAATATCTATACATCCTGACTAAAGTATTCATCTCTCAAGTCAGTCTCCAAACACTTGCGGGTCATTACTTTATTCCTTTTCATTCCCACTCAATGAGAAATTCTCCTGGATCCAATTAAATTTATCCAGGAGCCAAAAGTAACAACAACAAATCAGAATCAATTCATATCTCCACTGAGTCTAAAGGAAACCAGATGAATACCATAGAAGTGATTCAAACTCCATCAAAACTTGATTGTTCTGGACTCACCCTTTCAGTATGGTAAAAAAAAAAGTTTCACCCACATTAGTTTCCTGAGTCTAGAGGCATCTGGATAATTGGGTGTTGCCTTTTATTTTTCAGTCAGTTTACTCCCCTTTCCACAAAGCCATATGGTATCAGGAAACAGCTGTATGGGGGTTTCCATGGGGCCAAGAATGTAACTAATTCTAGGGCCATTCTGTTCTACTCACGCAAACCTCAAATGATGCAAGGGGTAGCCAGACTTTAGGTGGGTGTCTAACACAAGGGGTGGGGTTGGGACTCAAATCCACAGTATTCAGACCAGGAGAATGCTTCAACAGCAGCCTCTTGCTGGTTCTATGTGAGTGCTACCCCAGCAGATGGGCTAGAGTAGCATTTGTTATGCCTCAGCGACCCCATTGGGAGATTTCTTGGGTACGGTAGCCACAGATTCAGCAGTGCCTTTTCCATCCTATCCTTAACACTCTTTGGCACAAGTGTCTTCACAGTCAGCACATAGCCTGCTTCCCCAGAGCACCGAGGCCCATGCACACAGAGCTATGCATGTGAGAGCTCATTTTCTGATTTGATATATTTTGTTCCTCTACCAGAAAGATGACTCACTTCACTAGCCAACGAGGGCTGATGTAGACACTTTGTTCCTGCACAGCCAAGGGTTGTGGAGAGACTCTCAGAAGCTAGTTTATGGGTAAGGAGGAGGGTAAGGCAAAGCATAAACAATGGTTAAGAGCTATGTCCTTGAAATGGCTGACTTAAGTTCAGTAATGTGCCTGAGTCATTGCAGCACACTGTAGAGTACGGATGAAAGGAAAGAAGAGCCATGAAGCAGGGACAGCATGAGTGTCAAAGGAACAAAACATTTGTGATTGCAGAGGTCCCACTTGCGTTACTTCCACTGGCTAGCTTCACTCAACACGGCCTTATCCCCATGGCTGTAGCAGGGAGAACGGGGGAGCAGACAGACTATATGCTGCCCTACTCAAAGGCATCCAATTTGTCATTAAACATCTAGGCATATTTCTATTGACTCCTTAAAAATCCCTCACTTGAAGAAATTGAGGATCTGATCAGTTCTGACTGGGGGAAAATTTTGAGGAGGAAAAGCGGGCACAGGGGAGGAAACCTAGGCCAAGTTACTCACTAGAAGCTCTCTCTACTTGTTCAGTTGTAGGTGTGCAGTTGTAGGTGTGCAAGTGTGCCCCCTCCCCACAGAACAGGTTGAAGAAGTGAGGGCTATGCAGGGAGCCTGGGAAATTCACTGATGGCCCAACTTGGAGCTGTGGTGGGCTTGGTTTTTGTCAGAATCAGGCCAGCCAGCTCTCTTTACCTCAGCTTATTCATCTGTGAATTGCACACTGGGCAACTGGCCCCTCAGGTAAATCCATAAGGAAAATAAAAGATTCTGAACCTAGCCCCCAAAATTATGTCATTGGGTTACCTTGCTGGAGCTCAGACAAGCCAGAAGTCTGAAATTCGCTCAGCTTAAAAGTTAAGCAAATCCTCGTGTCTCTTTCCCCCTCCCCAAGAAAGATCAAACTTCAGCGCTTTTCTCCTCAGCATTTAAACCAACAGAAGCCCTTGAATTACATCTTACTTCAGAAAGAGGGAGCAACACATGAATTCCTAATAGATTTAAAACCAACCAACACACATGTGCTTTCAAATATCCCCTTCTATGGAGGGTTGACTTCCCTCAGTGCAGCTGCTTGTGCAGCCAAGCACTCCCCTGGCCAACTTCCTCTTCCTTTTCTCTGCTCCAGGCTGATTTCCTAGGATGCTAATGGGCTGCAGGTGTTTTTAGGCCCTGCTGGTTAACCCTTGCCTCACCTTAACCCCTAGAACCCAGAGACTTCCTGACCCAGCCACACTCCTGAACCCATAACATGTATAGTTTTTGCCTATTTTACAGGGATGTGTAAGGCACAGTTAATACTGGAAAGGGGCTTTGAGATTGTCAGATTAAAGGTGCTATATGAATGCAGAACATTATGAATAAAAAGATTTCTGCAAGCCCTAAGGGGTAAGTTCTTTTTTAAAAGATCTACTTAAAGTTTAATATTATCAGTGGTAATCCATGAAACAGTCCAGGAATTAGGGCTTGTGTCCTTATAACAGGTAGCTGCCCTCAGATGAAACCAGGCTCAGCTCTCCTGTTCCAGTGTGCCCTAGTGTAGTGCAAAGAGGAGAGTGGGGCTGCCCATGGGTTAATAACTGAATGACAGCCCAAAGGCCAGGAAGAGCTCAGAACCCAGAGCAGGGAATGGGGAGAAGAAAGAAAGAGCGTGTATAAGCTCAGAAGAAGGGCAGAGCTAGGCTGAGAGCTTCAGGGAGGGTGTAGTGGGGTGGGTCACCGGCTCCTGCCCTGAAGGGCTTGAAATCAGCCTTAGGACAGGGCTGCGGCTGCGAGAGGGCTGCTGCTAGGAAAAGCAGCAAGCCTTGGCTGATTGGGGAACCAGCCACAGATGCGGCCACACCCCAATCAGGGCCCAGCTGACCCTTATAAGAGGGCAGTGGGCCAGGAGCACACAGAGTTAGTCTCTCTCTGCTTGTAGAGAGAGAAGGGCCTGGCTGCTGGGGAGCTGAACAGGATACCGAGAGTGGAGCAGGGCTGGGGGAAGGCTAGAGGAGCTGGGGAGCTCTGGCCTGTAAACCCCCCAGGCTGCAAGCCTTGTTAAAGGCAACAGAAAGATACTGGGGTTGCAGAGGCAGCAGGTCCAAGGGTAGGCAGAGGCAGCAGGTCCAAACCCCCCTTGCTGGCGTTCCCGGGGAACGGGGACTAGTTGATGACTGGCAGTGGCCATAGACTGAGGTGAGGTGGGGATAGAGGGTGGGGGCTCCCCGGGAAGGGGAGACCCAGATCTGTGGGGGTATGGCCCGGCGGCAACACCCTGGCCTGAAAGGGGCACCGGGGTCCAGGAGGGACTCGGGCCCAGCGGCAAGCGGGACACTGGCCTGCAGAGGGCACTCCGGAGGCTGGAAATGCTAATTCCCTGGACAACCAGCAGAAGGTGCCACACCGGTGAGTCCTGCCCCGTTACAGAGGGGATAGAATCACAGAAATGTAGGACTGGAAATAACCACCCTAGGTCATCTAGTCCAGTCCCCTGCACTCATGGCAGGACTAAGTATTATCTAGACCAGGGGTCCCCAACACTGTGCCCGCGGATGCCATGGCGCCTGCTGGGGCGTCTAAGTGCGCCTGCGTACTGGCTGGCGGACGAGCATCCACCGAAATGCCACCGAAATTCGGCGGCATTTCAGCGGTGCTACCTCTGGATGACGCCGATTGCCGCTGACAAGCGGCAGCATCCAGAGGCGTCGCTGCCGAAATGCCGCTGAAATTCGGGAGTGACGCCTCTGGATGATGCTGCTTGTCGGCGGCATTTCGGCAGATGCTCGTCGGCCGCCACGGTCCTCCGTGGCTCGTCTGGCGCCCACCAGATGAAAAAGGATGGGGACCACTGATCTAGACCATCCCTGCCAGGTGTTTGTCTAACCTGCTCTTAAAAACCTCCAATGTTGGAGATTCTGCAACATCCCTAGGCTTGTTCCAGTGCTTAACCACCCTCACAGTTAGGAAGTTTTTCCTAATGTCCAACCTAAACCGCCCTTACTGCAATTTAAGCCCATTGTTTCTTGTCCTATCTCCGAGGTTAACGAGAACAATTTTTACCCTCCTCCTCCTCCTTGTAACAACCTTGTATATACTTATTATATTGTCCCCTCAATCTTCTCCTCTCTGATCTAAACAAACCCCCTTTTTTTCCCCCCCCAATCTTCCCTCCTAGGTCATGTTTTCTAGACCGTTAATCATTTTTGTTATTCTCCTCTGGATTTTCTCCAATTTGTCTACATCTTTCCTGAAATGTGGTGCCCAGAACTGGAGACGATACTCCAGTTGAGGCCTTAACAGGGCGGAGTAAAGTGAAAGAATTACTTCTTGTCTCACAACATTCACGCTAATACATCCCAGAATGTAGTTTTAAAAAAAATGTTTTGCAACAGCTGGATTTTTTTTTTTTTTTTTTTTTTTTGCAAATGTTATACCGTGGATTCACATTTAGCTTGTGATCCAGTATGACCCCCAGATCCCTTTCCACAGTACTCCTTCCTATGCAGTCATTTCCCATTTTGTATGTGTGCAATTGATTGTTCCTTCCTAAGTGGAGTACTTTGCATTTGTCCTTATTGAATTTCATCCTCAGACCATTTCTCCAGTTTGTCCAGACCATTTTGAATTTAAATCCTGTCCTCCAAAGCATGTGCAACTCCTCCCAAGTTGGTATTTTCCGCAAACTTTATAAGTGTACTCCCTGTACCATTATCTAAATCATTTATGACGATATTGAACAGAACTGGACATCCAGGACAGATTCCTGTGGGACCCCACTCAATATGCCCTTCCAGCTTGACTGAACCACTGTTAACTACCCTCTGGGAATGGTTTTCCAACCATTCAGGATGCCCCTGAAGGAGGGAGTGGTGAGAGTTCCCTGGCTGAACAATGGAGCTGGTTTTGAAAATGTGATCTGAGTGTAGTTAAGCAACCATAGCAGCTTTTTTTTTTTTTTTTTTTTTTAACATGAGAGCTTATGTTATGGAGAACAAGGCGGCAATATGAAAGAGATGCCAGTACACCACTCCACTACAAAGCGGCTGAATCCTAGATGCAAAATTATTATAGCTATTACCTCACCTGCCCCATGTACTCTGCAAGTAAAAACATATATTTGAAAATTCATTCTTGTTGCAATGAAAGTCACCAAATGCTTTTTTTCTGTATTTTTTTCCCATGGAACAATATATGAATAATTTTTTCTTCTAAGGCTACTACAACTTAGTCTCATTTGTAAAAATGGATGTTGCTTACCTGTAACTGGAGGCTCTTCAAGAGGAGTAGTTCCTATCTGTATTCCACATGTGGAGACGCACGCACTCCATGCGCCTGAGACTGGAGATTTGTAGCAAGTACTGACTGTTGGTCTGCACATGTGTAGTTGCTCTCCTCATGCTCAAGCTGAGGTTGTCAAGGCTGTATCCCCACTTTGAACTTTAGGGTACAATGTGGGGGCCTGCATGAAAACTTCTAAGCTTAACTACCAGCTTAGCTCTGGTCCGCTGCCACCATCCCAAGGCTAGTTCCCTTCCCTGGGAAGCCTTGAGAGACCTTCACCAATTCCCTGGTGAATACAGATCCAAACCCCTTGGATCTAAGACAAGGAGAAATTAACCATTCCCCTCCTTCCTCTCACCAACTCCTGGTGAATACAGATCCAACCCCTGTGGATCTAAAAACAAGGAAAAATCAATCAGGTTTTTAAAAAGAAGGCTTTTAATTAAAGAAAAAGGTAAAAATCATCTCTGTAAAATCAGTATGGAAATTAACCTTACAGGGTAATCAAACTTAGAGCTCAGAGGACTCCCCTCTAGTCTTATGTTCAAAGTACAGCAAACAAAGATAAACACTCTAGTAAAAGGTACATTTACAAGTTGAGAAAACAAAGTAAAACTAAGACACCTTGCCTGGCTATTTACTTACAAGTTTGAAATAGGAGAGACTTGTTTAGAAAGATGTGGAAAACCTGGATTAATGTCTGGTCCCTCTCAGTCCCAAGAGCGAACAAACTCCCGAACAAAGAGCCCAAACAAAAACCTTCCCCCCCCCACCCCAAGATTTGAAAATATCTTGTCCCCTTATTGGTCCTTTGGGTCAGATGCCAGCCAGGTTACCTGAGCTTCTTAACCCTTTACAGGGAAAAGGATTTCGGAGTCTCTGGCCAGGAGGGATTTTATAGTACTGTACACAGGACAGCTGTTACCCTTCCCTTTATAGTTATGACAGAGGTCATAAAGGGCAGTGTGCACTGATACCTCCCCAGTTCCTTCTCTGACCACAAATCAGATAGGAAGGGTAGTGGAATAAAGATAGAGACCACAAATCTCAAAGAACCTCCAGTTACACGTAAGTAACCCCAATTTCTTCTTCGAGTGCTGGTCCCTTATGTGTATTCCACATGTGGGTGATTAGTAAGCTATATTCAAATAGGAGGAGGGTGTGAGGATGCAGTTGGTATGGATGCCTGTAACACTGCTGTACCCACAGCTGCTTCTGCCAAGAAAGACTGGCCCAGGGTATCACAGAGCTCCAGGTAACTGCCTTACAAGTGTCTAGTGTTGGTACTTACTGAAGAGATGCCATTGATGTTGTTTGTGCTCTTGTAGAGTGGACTCTTGCCCCATCTGGGGGAGGAATATGTGCCAACTGATAACATAAAGCGATGCATCCAGAGATCCACTTAAAGAGTGTCTGAACCAATAATGCTTGTCCTCACATTTGATCTGCTATAGCAACAAATAGTGCTTCCCCAGTTGATTTTGTTCTTTGCAGACAATGTGTGTCCCTGTGGGTGATCCACTTCAGGTGTTCGTGTGCCCCTGCACTCATAATTGGGGATTTCTGGTAGCAGTGCCCGGTTGGGTCACACATGAGCAGTACCAGTCTTGTGACGATTCAGGCGGTTAACTAATGCTGTGCGACCAACACCTCCTCTGGGTTCAAATGGGGAACTGGTGAGGGCCCAAAGCACTAGGTTGAGGTCCCATGGCGTAGTAGGATTGCGTGGTTCTGGGTAGATGTTGGTGAGGCCTTTGAGGAAATGTTTGGTGAGCGGGTGAGCAAAGATAGATAATTGATCTACTTTGTGATGAAACACTGATAGCAGAGCGGTGTACTCTTACTGAACTCATGGAAAGGCCTGACATTTTATGATCTAAGAGGTAGTCTAATATTAAGGGTAAGGAGGCTGAGATGTATGCTATCTGTTTTTGCTGGCACCAGGCATCAAATCGCTGCCATTTGTGTAGGTATGTGTAGCGGGTAGCTGCTCTATGACTACTTAACAGTATGTTTCGTACAACTTCTGAGCAGGTCATCTCAGATCCCTTGAGCCATGGAGGAGCCAAGCTTTGAGATGGAGTCTTTGTGGATCTGGATGCAGGATGCAACCTGTGTCCTGGACAGCTGATGAGGCAGAAGCGGGAGCATGTGGGGTGGACGCACAGCCATCCGGAGAAGGTAAAGATACCAGATTTGTCAGGAACATGTGTGGGCTATTAGGATTACTGTGGCTCTGTCCTATCTGACCTTGTGGATCACTCCCACCAGGAGGAGGGTGGGAGGGAAGGCATATGGGGGGGGGGGAGCATTCCACTCACTGAGAAAGGCATTGCCTAGAGGCTGTGTGGTGAGATCTGCCCTGGAGCAAACCAGGGGCATTTGGTATTTTGCATGGTTGCAAAGAGGTCTATCGTTAGGAATCCGTAGGAGCACGTGATTGTCGAGATCCCACGCGTGGGCCTGAGAAAAGTGCCTGCTTTAGGGTATCTGCCGTGGCGTTCTGGCATCCAGGTAGGTATGATGCTGTGATGTGGATATTGTGCCTGATGCACCATTGTGAGAGTCTCATGGCTTCCACACAAAGGGAGTGTGATCATGCTCCCCCTTGTCTGTTTATGTAAAACATACAAGCCACGTTGTCTGTAAGGATCTGAATGGCCTTGCCTTTGATGTTCGGCAAGAAGTGGGAGCAGGCGTTGTGAACGGCTCGCAGTTCTAACAGATTTATGTGGAGAAGGGATTCTGCAGGGGACCAGTGGCCCTGGATGGAATGCAGATGCAGGTGTGCCCCCCAGCCAAAGAGCGAAGCATCTGTAGTGATGGTCAGTGTTGGTGTCTTCTGAACAAAGGGCACCCCAGTGTAGATGTTGCCTAGCTGTGTCCACCAGAGTAGGGAGTTTTTTATTTTGTCTGGCATCGTGAGGTGTTTGTTTATGCTGTGTCGGTGTGGGACATAGTTTATATGGAGCCATGCTTGCAGGCAACGCACGTGTAATCTCATGTGTCTGACAATGAATGTCGTGGCAGCTATGTGGCCGAGAAGTTGCAAGCGGGTCCTGGCAGATACCTGTGGACTGTTTTGTGTCATGGATATCAGGTTGATCAGAGTGAGAGTGTTGCTTTGGTAGAGAGGCTTTGGCCTCAGGAAAATTGAGATGGGCTTCAATGAACTTCAGCTCTTGTACTGGTGTTCGAGTGGACTTTTGTGTACTTATTTGGAGACCTAATCTTGTGAATAGGGCCACCATCCCTTTGGTGGCTAGTAATGCTGCTTTCCATGTTGGTACTTTCAACAGGCAGTTGTCCAAGTACGGGAATATCATGATTCCATTTCTGCAGAGGTAGGCCGCAACCACTGCTAGTACCTTTTAAAAAACAAAACAAAACAAAACAAAAACCTCAAGGGGGCAGTGGATAGGCCGAAAGAAAGGGTCTTGTATTGTAAATGTTCCTATCCTATAGTAAATCAGAGAAACCTCCGATGTGAGGGATGGATCATTATATGAAAATATGCATCCTGGAGGTCAAGGGCTGAGAACCAATCCCCTCTTTCTAGTGCTGGAATTATGGTGCCTAGTGTAACCATTTTGACGTGCTGCGTCTTCACCAACTTGTTGAGTCGCCATAGATAGAGTATGGGTCTCCACCCGCCCGACTTTTTCTTTTTGAGAAATAGTTGGAATAAAATCCCTTCCCTCTGTGTCTTGTTGGAACAGGTTCCACTGCTCCTAGATGTAGGAGGTGCATTACCTCCTGCTGCAGTAGATGCTAATGAGAGCCTCCCTGAGGAGGGACGGGGAGGGAGCGTGGATAGCGGGCTTGATAAGAAAGGGGGTGGAGTAACCAGTTTGTATGATTTCTAGAACCCATCTCTCAGATGTGATGGTTTTCCAGATTGGATAAAACGGAACTAAAGGGATCTCTGAGTGGTTGGGAGAGAGTAGATGTCTTCAGCATAAAAAGACACGGGGTGCTCAGCAGTGGCGTAGCCAGGTGGAGGGAAGAGGGGGAGCGGGAAAAAATAAAAAGGCACCACCCGCTGCGGCACTTTTACTGACGGGGCAGCGCTCTGGGTCCTCGGCGCACCTCAGCGGCGGGACCTTCACTCGCTCCAGTCTTCAGCAGCATTTCGGCAATGAAGTTTCAGTGCCGCTGAAGACACCTGAAGCTGAGTGAAGGTCCCGCCACCAAAGTGCTGCCGAAGACCCGGAGTGCCGCCCCGTCAGTAAAAGCGCCTCAGCGGGTGGTGCCTTTTTTTCTGCTCCCGGGTGAGTAAAATTAAAAAGGCGCCACCTGTGTTCGGTGGGGGAGCGGCCATTCCCCCGCTACTCCCCTAGCTACACTACTGGTTCTTGGGCCCTCGCAAGGCTTTAAATTTGTTGCCTGGATATCCATGGCTGCAACGCAGCTGCTGGAGGAGTAGGCTGTTGACTCCTCAATGGTCTGTTTGCGACCCTGTGACTCGTATTGCCATTGTTGTTGTAGATACGGAGTGTGGTGGTAGTGCTGAGGGACATAGTCCTTTGTCTTTTCTTGGGTCTAGGTGTATAAATCCCCAGAGATTGGAATGTTGCCCATGAATCTTTGAGTGTATGGAGAGAGTCATCAGCCTTTATGGCAAAGAGTTTGGGTCCCTCAAATGGTAAGTCTTCAACCATGGATTGCAGTTCTCTAGGGAAGCCAGAGAGATGGAGCCATGAGGCCTCTCTCATAACCACTGCCGTCGCTACTGATCTTGCAGCTGTGTCTGCAGAGTCCAGTGCAGCTTGGAGGGCCTGTTCTAGATATGAGTTGTCCCTCTGATACAAGTGCTGTAAATTGTTCTTTTTTGTCCTCAGTAATAACGTCAATGAATTCAGAAAACTTTGTTTAGTTGTAATCCTACTTTACCAGCAAGGCCTCATAATTGGCTATCCAGAGATGTAGTGTGGCCAAGGAGTAAGCCTTGTGGCCGAAAAGGTTGAGCCTTTTCCAGTCCTTATCAGAAGGTGTGTTTTTGGGCTGCTGTTGTCTACCACGTTCATGGACTGCATCGACCACCAGTGAATTGGGTGCTGGATGGGAAGAAGAGGAACTCTGTGCCCTCCGCTGGCACATATTATTTGTCAGACCTCTTGCAGGTTGGAGAAGCAGTTGCAGGGGTCTGCCAAATGGTCTTGACAGGTTCCATTATCACATGGTTCATAGGTAACGCAATTTTGGAAGAAGAGAATATATTCAAAATGTCCACTAGTTTGTGCTAGGTCACCTGGACCTCTGCCAGAGAGATGTCCAGAGAACTCACCACCCTTTTAAATAGGTCCTGGAATTGTTTGAAATCATCCCCCACATTAGGGGGAGAAGGCATGAAAATGTCATCTGGGAAGGATGATGAGAGGTGGTGCCAGGGTCTGAGGGTTCTTCCTCCTCTTCATCTCCTTCCCTGCCAGTTCCGACGGTCGAGGTACAGAAGGTGCAAGTGATTGCTGTGTGCTTAGTCTGGATGTGGTAGGCAGTCCCTGTTGTGTTGGGTATGTCACCCACTGATTCCAGTATGCCCACTGGGGTGGAAAGGTCACGGCTGGGCCCCAGGGTTGGCCGTACCACTGTTAGATGTCTGGAATCTATATAATATGCTCCCTGGAGGGGGGGTCCCAGTTTGGGCAGCTCATGGTAGGCAGGAGATTGTGGAGGAGAGTCTATTTGCCCTTCTTCATCCTCCTCATCATCGCTCAAAAGGGGTGGAGCTGAGTGCGATGGAGTCGCAAGGAGATTTGGTGCCGAACATGCCAGGGTTGCATCCGTGCTGAGAATGGGAGACTCAGGCATAGATCAAACTAAGAGATCTTTGTGCCGTAGGAACTGCTGCGGTGTCTGCATGATCTACACTGGAGACTGCATGGTCGTTGGTGCCGGGAGCCACAGTGTATTTGTTGGTACCATAGGCTGTGCCGGTGTGTGTACCAAGTGTGCAGTGGAGGTTGAAAAGTGAGCCACAGTCTGCATTGGTGCCACATCGCTGTGGCTGCGTAGATGCTGAGGCATGGGATGTTGATTTCCTCCTCAGTGCCTGGGTCTGAGCTGGCTCTTTTAGAGTCCTTCGTTCTTGTGGTACAGGCGGTGCCGGATGGTCCTGTCTCAGAATGGCCAGTGCGGTTGGTGCCGAGACTATCCGCCCATTGGTGGAATGGCATTTCTTGGCCGATTCCTGCGTTGAGGACATGGTTGCCTGCTTTTTGGACACTTTTGACCAGAAGCCTGGGTGATGGCTTCTGGGTGAGGAGGGACCCTTGCCATGGTTTGCAAGGCTTGTACAGGTGGGGTGCGGGCTTCAGGCTCAGACACCAGACTGAGAGACTTCTCCATGAGAAGGAATTTTAGTTGTAAGTCTCTAGCCTTTCTTGATCTAGCAGTTAACTTGTGGCAATGAGGACACTTCTTGGATGGAAAGTTTGTGCAGACTTAATTCCTTAGTACTCACCCGATTTGGAGTGACAAGGGGAGGGATCCTTTTTCTTAGAGGCAGATTTCGACAGGGATCTGTCCTTATGACAATGGTAATGTCCCCTACTCTTGTGAGAGGTTTTCTTAGGCTTGTTGGGGCCTGTACATGGAATGGTGCTGCTCATAGTCTGAGGTTATTTTATGGGGATGGGGTGTCTCCCCAGCCTTGATCCATCAGGGACCTCATAGCTTTCTCTATGAAGTATTTCTGCAGATAGAGATTTTGTCCCTTATGCATTTGAGGGGGTGGGGGGAAGGGACAGCAGATACTGCAGTTGGTGGCAACATGAGCCTCTCCGAGGCAGTAAAGGCAGCACTTGTGTTTGTCACCGGTGAAGGAGCTGGAGTAGGAGATATAATTCATAAACCCTAGGACTCTTGGCATAGTCTGGGGAGAAGTTCCCAGAGGTAAGAAGACTACACTAATTATAAAAACCACTAACCTATTTATAATATGTATTTACAGGAATTGAAGTATAGAAAAATTTTAGTGGACACAGAATTCTGACCCAGGCCATGTGGCAGTAAGAAGGAACTGGAGAGGAGTCAATCTGTACTGCCTTTTATTACTTTGGTTTGGAACATGAGGAGAGCAACTAACTGTGCATATATGGACCAACAGACACTACTTGCAACAAATCTCTGGTCTCATGGAGCAGATGCGTACCCACATGTGGAATACACATCCGGATCAGCACTCCAAGTTTTTCTTTATTTGAGATGTACAGTAAATTTCCCTTTTAGCATGTATGTTTTCTTCTTCATTCATCCACATGTGCTTCTTATGTATTGTATCTAATGATTACTCTGTTATTCCTTTAGCCCAATTGGGTTGGGATTTCTTTAGTCTTTCTGCGCATATACTTTGTATTTGAAGTTTGTGTGAGGAAGGATTTTCCAGTGGTAGGGCTCTAGCCTAAGACATGGGAAACCTATATTCAACTCCCAGTTCCGCCAGACTTGTGATCTTGGGTGTTGAGGATAAAACCATTAAAGATTGCGAGGCACTCGGATACTACAGTGATGGGGGACATATAAATACCTAAAAGAGAGAGAGGAAACTGGATTCTCAACATATGTGATGAATAAATGGATTCTCAAAACCAAAAAGTTAGTATTAGTACAGTTAGAATGAGGACTTTCTACAAAGAATACACAGGAATGTTATGAGCTAAAAATGTCTGCTTCATGTTGCTGTTTACATTGTTCTGGAAGGGAACAAGCTCATTTTGTCTTCAGAAGGGGAAGAGCCATTAAGCTCAAGTCAGACACTAAGTGTATGTGGGCACTGCAATGCAAGCCCAGGGTTAGTAGAACTTGAGTTAGCAGACCCTAGTTTGTTAACCCAGGGCTTGAGTGTGTCTACACTCCATTTGTAACCCTAGATTAGGACTTGTTCAAGCCTGGGCCTCAACCTGGGGATCCAGTGACTACACTGCATTATGCAGGCTTGAGTCTAACCACCCATATCCCAGACTTCCTAGTGCCATCCCAAAATATGGTTACTCTAGCCCTTCATTTTTTGGTGTAGGGTGGGAAAACTGGACTGCCTACTAAACTTGACTGTCCAGAGGACAAAAAGTCATTCTGTAGGATTGTGGAATACCCAGAGCATGAGTCCAGTGGGGCTGTGTCTACACTGCAAAGCAATAGGGATTGAACCCTGGGACCCAACTTGACTCAGGCTCAGAGCTTCCACCCCCTTGGGGTCCTGGGTCCAAGCTCTAGACTAGCATGATTTGTGTATAGATGGAAGGGGGGTTAGGTTTGAGCCTGACTTCAAAAGCTGGGCTTACACTGCGGTATATACATCCCCCAAGTAACTATACCTCCATAAAATGCACCATTCTTTGAAAATACTCTCTAGAAATCTAATATTAGAATCCTGCGTCAAACCCTCCCTTGACCACCAATCGTATACACAACATCTGTGCAAGCCAGTTGGCTCTGGACAGCTCCTGTGGTTCTTGAAGGACTATTTCTTGGCAGATAATTGTTTTTTTTTACTCTAATTGAAAGGTTAATCAAAATCCTTCATATTGTGTGTTAGCTACATAAACACTGTCTCCACTGATGATGAAACAGATGCTTTACAGCTCACATTTCCCAGGGGGTTCATTTGTTCCATCATTGCGTTCACTTTTCTTCAAGCTACTCTGTGCAATACCTGACAGTATTTTGGATAGTTTTCATGAAATGAAATTGTGTTACCTTTAAGAGGCTACGACAGTCACCTCTTTTCACTGTTCTATATTTCTGTCAAATAGTAATACATCAACAGCATGGCTGCTGAAGATAGAAAAAATTAATCCTAAAGGTGAGAATAGTTATAAAAGGAGACACAAGTAGGGCCAAATCCAGCAGTTCTATTTCAATCTCTAGGCAAAATTTCTATCACATTCAATGCTACATTTGCCTGAGTAAAGATGACAGGATTTGTGCTACAGTAAGTAGCTCTAACAATTTTAGCGGTAAGATGCCAGTCCTGCGAAGGCATATGCATGTGCTTAATTTTATGCACAGTGAGTAGTCCCACTGATTTTGCCATGAGTAGTTACGCACACATGAACAGAGGCAGCTAACGGGAGAGTTTCAGAGGGAGTAGATCCAGCAGTAAATTCTGTGCTCGGAGGTAGAGGGACTTGGTGAATGGTCTGTCTGTGGGCTGTTGTTCTCTGTATACAGGCTGTGTAGCTGGGGCGTGGGCCTGAATAAGACCATGGGGCTTTGATCAGTGCCTTACTAAGGCTGCAAGGTGCCAGCCCTGTCATTCTCTTTCCTGCCTGAAACCAGAAGGAGTTTCCTGTGCCTGAAGCACAAACTGGTGGCTGTGCTGGAGGAAAAGATTCTTGAACTGGAAGACAAGTTAAGACACGGTTGAAGAGCTCCAAGACAACCAAGTTCAGGAAACACCAGGAAGGAAGAATTGAGTTGGCTGCAAAGAAAAAATCGGTGAGAGAGGGAGTCAGACAGGAAGCCTGACAGTTCATAACCACCAGGAGCAAGTATTTGGCAGTGGTGCGATCGCTGCTGCAATACTGCGTCCACTTCTGGTGCCCACAATTCAAGAAGGATGTTGATAAACTGAAGGGGGTTCAGAAAAGAGCCATGAGAATGATTAAAGGATTAGAAGAAATGCCTTATGGTGATAGACTCTAGAAGCTCAAATCTATTTAGCTTAACAAAGAGGTTAAGGATCTTCTTGTTGTGTCCTCATACTGCCTCTTGCTATATCTGTGCACATATGATTGCCCAATCAGTGCACTTCACCAGGTCATTGGAAGAGCATTCATGCTCAAGCAGATGGCACTGCAGGAGATGCTTTATATTTTGAAGCTCTCTGCCACAGTCCGGGTATTGAGGCCAATGGTGTAGCACTACTTGATCATCGCATCTCTAGTCTGGCCAGCTCCAGTGCGGAATTGATTAAGGTAACACCATATAGTCCTGGACTGATCTGTACCAAATGGAAGGTGCTCAACTGTTGGGAGCTGGAGCACAGGCTACAGGGTCATCTCTACTCTTGTTTGCCATAACTGAACCCTCCTCTGGGTGACAATGTTAGGTGTTTAATGGTGGCAAGAAAACTTTGTGACTTCAGTCGCCTCAGCATCCTGATATATAATATAATGGATGTCTTCGATCTGTGCATTGCCTTGTGCGTTTGACTCTTAGCGACTTCGTGGCATATACAAGAAGGAGCAATATCTGCAAGGATGTAGAGGCTGTTGAAGTGAGTAGGCATAAGGCATCCTGCAATATAGCGGCACGCAGTGTGAGGGGATTGGGCCCACACTGCACAGATTTATTCAGCAGAGAAGTAGAAAAGGGCCAGTGCTGTTGGTTGGAAAATGGACAGGTCAGCATCCCACTTCGATGCAACCAGCTTGCTGATGTTGTTTCGGATGGCAACCTAGACTTTAGTTTTCTCAATGTGGACTCTACAGGAGAGTGTGCAGTTGAGAGCAACACTGAGGTATAAAAGATTTATGGAATGAGTAAATTTCATTGAGTTTGTGCTCAGTTTTTGAGACAGAATGCACTGACTTGTGACTTTACAGCCAACCAACTGCATGCAAACCCAGTATAGTATTTGTCTAGGGTGTTAAGTGCGTTCACCAGAGTTCTCTCTAATATGTCAAACTTCTTAGGCTGTGTGTCACACAGATCATCTGCCTAGATAAGGCATCTTGTGCAGGATAGCTTGATTGGTCATTTGTGTAGATGTTGAAAAACGCAGGTGCTAAGACACTACCTTGTGGGGGGTCCATTCTTCTGTCATTGCTATTGGCTCCGTTTGCCACAAAGGTTCATGAAGAATCTTCTGTTCTCCAGTATGGTCTGTATTAGCTTTGTGAAGTGGTGGCTCTTCATTACCATTGATACCTTGGCAAGGAGCCAGTGATGACTGACTGTATCGTAGGTGGCTGAGAAACCAAACAACGCCGTTTCTGTAATCAATCCTTTTTCATAGCCATCTTTGATATATTGTCGAATTCAGAAGCTGCCCAGTATATAACTGACCCAGGTGAAAACCAGCCTGTCATTGTTAAGTGGATCAATATCTGGTATAAAGAGATATAACAGTAGTTAGATCAGTAGGTTAAGGGGTGACTTGAGTAGTCTATCATTACCGACATGGGTGTGATGGGGCTGTGGGCTGCAGCCCTGCCTCTACTAAAAGCACAGACTGCACTGAGACCTTCTTGTTTGTAAACACCACTGTGTAGTTTATTTAGTGTTCTAATCCCTCCTCTCATACATAGTGGTGTCTCACACCTTTACACACTGTATCTCAACTTTCTAACCCCTTCTCCAAAAGGGGTGTGTGGTAAGGTGTCACTGGCTCTCCTAGCCTTCTATTTCTCGCCTTCTCTTCCCCCAAGCACTCTTTCCTGTGCCCTTTTATACGGCTTCCCTTTTAATGGGCTAATTGGCTCATTAGCCCCAATCTGGCCTGGTAATCAAGTACACCTCTGTCCAATTAGGCCTTCTCCAGGGGAACCTAATTAATACTAATAGTGACTAGGAGTGCTGCCTTAAATGCTAGCCCTCAGCACTCTGTCACAATGGGGGACAAATATTTAATAATGGGTTCTTCAGTCTAGCAGAGAAAAATATAACACAATCCAATGGCTGGAAATTGAAGCTAAACAAATTCAAACTGGAAATAAGGTGTAAATTCTAATTAACCATTGGAACAGTTTACCAAAGGTCATGGTGGATTCCCCATCACCAACAATTTTTAAATAAAGAGTGGATTTTTTTCCCTGAAAGATCTGTTCTAGCAATTTTTTTTGTTCGGGGGGGAGTTCTATGACCTGTATTATACAGGAGCTCAGGCTAGAAGAGGATCATAGTGGTCCCTTCTTGCTTATGAACTATGAATTGCAGGATCAGGGCCTAAGTTTGTTAGAGGATTAATCTTTGTAGTGTACTGTGAAGACATGAAATTCTATAACTGTGCTAAGTACTAGAGCTCAGACTGGCATAAATGATTTTACACTGAACATATTTCTGCTTCAGAACAATTGATTTAAATGCGAGGCCAGGAGCAACAAAAGCAGTTTTTTTGTATAACAAAAAGCATCTTAATCCCCACAAACTGATGCACAGCACAGAGAAAATGCTTTTTAAACAGCATACAACAGCTAATCCATCAGATTTAATTTTTATATCCCAATCTGTGAAATTCATAAACATTTCAGGAACAATACATTCACTATACCAAAAGGGAATATTACCCCATTCAATTTAAAACAGTTTGTATACAACCATAGAATAATAGAAGTGTAGGACTGGAAGGGACCTCAGTAGATCATCTAGTTTAGTCCCCTACACTCAAGGCAGGACTATGTAAAAACTAGACTATTTGAGTGGTGTTTAATCTTAAAAACCTCCAGTGACAGAGATGCCACATTATCTCTGGGCAATTTGTTCCAGTGCCTAACTACCCTGACAATTGGGAAGCTTTCAGCCCATTGCTGCTTGTCCTACCCTCAGAAGTTAGGAACAATTTTTCTCCCTCCTTCTTGTAACAACTTTTTATGTACATGAAAACTACCAAGTTCCCCCTCAATCTTCTCTTCTCCAGACTAAATAAACCCAGTTATTTTTTTTCTTCAATCTTTCCTCAGAGATCACGTTTTTAAATCATTTTTGTTGCTTTCCTCTGGACTTTCTCCAATTTGTCCATAAATTTCCTGAAATGTGGCGCCCAGAACTGGACACAATACTTCAGCTGAGGCCTTATCAGCGTGGAATGGAGTGGAAGGGAAGAATTATTTCTTGTCTTGCTTATAACACTCCTACTTTTTTTTTTTTTTTTTTTTTGGCAAGAGTGTTACACTATTGACTCAAATTTAACTTGTGACCCACTATTAATCCCAGATCCCTTTCCGCAGTACTCCTTCCTAGGCAGTCATTTCCCGTTTTGTATGTTTGCAATTGATTGTTCCTTCCTAAGTGGAGTACTCTGCATTTGTCCTTACTGAATTTCACTCTATTTACTTCAGACCATTTCTCTAGTTTGTCCAGATCATTTTGAATTATAATTCTAGCCTCCAAAGCACGTGCAACCCCTCCCATCTTGATGTTGTCCACAAAATTTACAAGTGTACTCGCTGTGCCATTATCTGAATCATTGATGAAGATATTGAACAGAACTGTAACCAGGACAGATTCCTGCAGGACTCCACTCAATATGCCCTTCCAGGTTGACTGTGAATCACTGATAACTAGTCTCTGGGAACAGTTTTCCCACCAGTTATGCACCCACCTTAGAGTAGCTCCATCTAGGCTTTATTTCCTAGTTTGTTTATGAGAAGGTCATGCGAGACATTATCAAAAGTCTTAGGCTGTCTACACTACAGCCTATGTCGGCAAAATGTATGTTGCTCAGGGTGTGAATATTCCACCCCCCTCAGAGACATAAGTTACACCGACATAAGCATTAGCGCTGTCCACACAATGTCGGCAAGAGAACTGCTCCCACCGACATAACTTACACCGCTCATGGAGGTGAGGTTTTTTATGCTCACAGGAGAGCTCCCTCCCATTGGTACAGCTGCACTGCTGAAGCACTGTATATATAGACATATCCTTACTAAAGTCACGATATACCACATCTACCGCTTCCCCCATCCACAAGGCTTGTTACCCTGTGAAAAAAGCTATTAAGTTGGTTTGACGTGATTTATTCTTGACAAATCTATGTTGACTATTACTTATCACCTTATTATTTTCTAGGTGTTTGCAAACTGATTGCTTGATTATTTCCTCCATTATCTTTCTGGGTACTGAAGTTTAAGCTGATTGGTCTGTAAGTCCACAGGTTGTCCTTATTCCCCTTTTTATAGATTGGCACTACATTTGCCCTCTTCTGGTCCTCTGGAATCTTTCCCATTTTCCCTGAGTTTTCGAAGATAATCACTAATGGCTCAGATACCTCCTCAGTCAGCTCCTTGAGTATTCTAGGATGCATTTCATCAGGCCTTGGTGACTTGAAGACATTTAGCTTGTCTAAGCAATTTATAGCTTGTTCTTTCCCTAATTTAGCCTCAGATCATATCTCATTTTCACTGCGGTTCACTATGTCAGACATCCGATTGCTGCTAACTTTTGGTAAAAACTGGAAACAAAAGTTGTTTCGTAATTCTGCTATTTCCACATTTTCTGGTATTGCCTCCTCAACTCCTCCGTGATTGAGTAATGGGCCTATCCTATCCTTGGTCTTCCTCTTGCTTCCAATATATTTGTAGAATGTTTTCTTGTTACCCTTTATGTCTCTAGCTAGTTTAGTCTCATTGGGTAGGTCTTCACTACCGGCCAGATCGGTGGGCAGCGATCGATCCAGTGGGGAACGATTTATCGCGTCTAGTCTAGATGCGATAAATCGACCCCCGAGCGCTCTCCCGTCGACCCCTGAACTCGAGCTTGTCGAGAGGCACAGGCAGAGACGACGGGGGGAGCGGCAGCTCTCGACTCACCGCGGTGAAGACACCGCGGTAAGTCGATCTAAGTATGTCTACTTCAGCTACGTTATTCACATAGCTGAAGTTGCGTAACTTAGATCGATTTCTTACCCCCCCAGTGTAGACCAGGCCATTATGTGCCTTCGCCTTTCTAATTTTGTCCCTACATGCTTGTTTATATTCATTTTTTGTAGTTTGTCCAAGTTTCTACTTTATGTAGGACTCTTTTTTTGAGTTTCAGATCATTGACAATCTCCTGGTTAAGCCACTGTGATTTCTTGCCATACTTCCTATCTTTCCTACACAGTGGGATAGTTTGCTCTTGTGCCCTTATAATATCTCTCTGAAAAACTGCCAATACACAGTAGAAGTTCCTTACTGCTTGAATGAAAACAATAACCCATCAGGAAATACCAGCCAGTTGACTCCTGCTGCATTTTTCCATCCGTTTCCTTGACTCCCAGAAGTCTTAAAATTAAAAAAAAAAAAAAAATACTGTGAAGGTTGATAATTTAAACGTCAACAATGAGAATTATTTCACTGCTGATCAAACCCTGTGACAAGGTTCCTTCCCCACTCTGAACTCTAGGGTACAGATGTGGGGACCTGTATGAGAACCTCTAAGCTTAACTACCAGCTTAGATCTGGTTTTGCTGCCACTACCCAAATTATTTATGAGTCATTTGGGAAACTCTGTCTACCTCCCCCCCAGAATATCTCCCTGCCAAGTACTATAACCCTTCCCTGCGTAGCCTTGAGAGAGACTTCTCCACCAATTTCCTGGTGAACACCGATCCAAACCCTTGGATCTTAAAACAATGAAAAATTAACCATTCCCCCTCCTTTTCTCCACCAATTTCCTGGTGAGTCCAGATCCAACCCCCTTGGATCTTAAAACAAGAAAAAATCAAGCAGGTTCTTAAAAAGAAGGCTTTTAATTAAAGAAAGAAAGGTAAAAATCATCTCTGTAAAATCAGGATGGAAAATAACTTTACAGGGTAATCAGATTCAAAGAGCCCAGAGGAACCCACTCTAGCCTTAGGTTCAAAGTTACAGCAAACAGAGGTAAACCCTCTAGCAAAAGGAACATTTACAAGTTGAGAAAACAAAGATAAAACTAACATTCCTT